>NW_025533539.1:130000-290000 GCF_020615455.1 Coregonus clupeaformis
TCTCTCTCTCTCTCTCTCTCTCTCTCTCTCTCTCTCTCTCTCTCTCTCTCTCTCCTTCCTTTGTCTCTCTTTCTCTCACTCTTACTCTCACTCTCTCTGTAGTAATTATATGAATGGTTAGACCTAGCTTCAGTTTGTAGAGGAGAAGGAATTGTCCTTAGTTCATATTCTCCTGTCAGGTCTGTCCAACAGAAACAAGCTGGACAGATAATCATTGTTTACGCTAAGTCTAGTTGGCCAAGAGATATAATGATCCTGCTAGATTGTCTTGGGTACAAAAAGCTGCCGGAACCACAATGTTTACTGGAGTTCTACAGGAAGTGGTGAGTTGGAAGTGTTGATTAAAGAAAAGTAGAAAGATAAAGCTTGTATGACTTTATAGTCAGTCCTTTATAATATTGTCACAGAGATACATTTATTTAGTTATTCTGTTCTGATTGTCTGGTCTGTGTTATGGTGACTGTATATACAGTGCCTTCGGAAAGTATTCAGACCCCTTGACTTCTTCCACATTTTTGTTACGTTACAGCCTTGTACTAAAATTGATTAAATCTTTTTTCAGCAATCTACACACACTACCCCATAATGACAAAGCAATAACAGGCTTTTAGACATTTATTGCAAATTTATAACAAATAAAAAACATAAATACTTTATTTACATACAGTACCGGTCAAAAGTTTGGACACACCTACATTTTAGTCATTTAGCAGACGCTGTTATCCAGAGCGACTTACAGGCGCAATTAGGGTTAAGTGCCTTGCTCAAGGGCACATCGACAGATTTTTCACCTAGTCGGCTCGGGGATTAGAACCAGCAACCTTTCAGTTACTGGTACAACGCTCTTAAACACTAAGATACCTGCCGTCTCATTCAAGGGTTTTTCTTTATTTTTACTATTTTCTACGTTGTAGAATAATAGTGAAGACATCAAAACTATGAAATAACACATATGGAATCATGTAGTAACCAAAAAAGTGTTAAACAAATCAAAATATATTTTATATTTGATATTCTTCAAATAGCCACCCTTTGCCTTGATGACAGCTTTGCACACTCTTGGCATTCTCTCAACCAGCTTCATCTGGAATGCTTTTCCAACAGTCTTGAAGGAGTTCCCACATATGCTGAGCACTTGTTGGCTGCTTTTCCTTCACTCTGCGGTCCGACTCATCCCAAACCGTCTCAATTTGGTTGAGGTCGGGGGATTGTGGAGGCCAGGTCATCTGATGCAGCACTCCATCACTCTCCTTTTTGGTCAAATAGCCCTTACACAGCCTGGAGGTGTGTTGGGTCATTGTCCTGTTGAAAAACAAATGATAGTCCCACTAAGCCCAAACCAGATGGGATGGCGTATCGCTGCAGAATGCTGTGGTAGCCATGCTGATTAAGTGTGCCTTGAATTCTAAATAAATCACAGACAGTGTCACCAGCAAAGCACCCCCACACCATAACACCACCTCCTCCATGCTTTACTGTGGGAAATACACATGCGGAGATCATCCGTTGGAACCAAAAATCATCACGGCGGTTGGAACCAAAAATCTCCAGACCAAATGACACATTTCCACTGGTCTAATGTCCATTACTCGTGTTTCTTGGCCCAAGCAAGTCTCTTCTTCTTATTGGTGTCCTTTAGTGGTGGTTTCTTTGCAGCAATTCGACCATGAAGGCCTGATTCACATAGTCTCTTCTGAACAGTTGATGTTGAGATGTGTCTGTTACTTGAACTCTGTGAAGCATTTATTTGGGCTGCAATTTCTGAGGCTGGTAACTCTAATGAACTTATCCTCTACAGCAGAGGTAACTCTGGGTCTTCCATTCCTGTGGCGGTCCTCATGAGAGCCAGTTTCATCATAGCGCTTGATGTTTTTTGCGACTGCACTTGAAGAAACTTTAAAAGTTCTTGACATTTTCCGTATTGACTGACCTTCATGTCTTAAAGTAATAATGGACTGTTGTTTCTCTTTGCTTATTTGAGCTGTTCTTGCCATAATATGGACTTGGTATTTTACCAAATAGGGCTATCTTCTGTATACCCCCCCCCCCCCACACACATTTTCACAACACAACTGATTGGCTCAAATGCATTAATTCCACAAATTAACTTTTAAGAAGGCACACCTGTTAATTGAAATGCATTCCAGGTGACTATCTCATGAAGCTGGTTGAGAGAATGCCAAGAGTGTGCAAAGCTGTCATCAAGGCAAAGGGTGGCTATTTGAAGAATCTCAAATATAAAATATATTTGGATTTGTTTAACACTTTTTTTGGTTACTACATGATTCCATATGTGTTATTTCATAGTGTTAATGTCTTCGCTATTATTCTACAATGTAGAAAATAGTACAAATAAAGAAAAACCATTGAATGTCCCCTGTAGCGCAGTTGGTAGAGCATGGTGCTTGCAACGCCAGGGTTGTGGGTTCGTTTCCCACGGTGGGCCAGTATGAAAATGTATGCACTCACTAACTGTAAGTCGCTCTGGATAAGAGTGTCTGCTAAATTACTAAAATGTAAAAAAATGAATGAGTGGGTGTTCTAAAACTTTTGACCGGTAGTGTAAGTATTCAGATCCTTTGCTATGAGACTCGAATTGAGATGTTTCTACAACTTGGAGTCCACCTGTGATAAATTAAATTGATTGGACATGATTTGGAAAGGTGCACACACCTGTCTATATAAGGTCCCACAGTTGACAGTGCATGTCAGAGCAAAAACCAAGCCATGAGGTCGAAGGAATTGTCCGTAGAACTCAGAGACAGGATTGTGTCGAGGCACAGATCTGAGGAAGGGTACCAAAACATTTCTGCAGCATTGAAGGTCCCCAAGAACACAGTGGCCTCCATCATTCTTAAATGGAAGAAGTTTGTAAGCACCAAGATTCTTCCTAGAGCTGGCTTCCCGGCCAAACTGAGCAATCGGGGGAGAAGGGCCTTGGTCAGGGAGGTGACCAAGAACCCGATGGTCATTCTGAAAGAACTCTGGAGTTCCTCTGTGGAGATGGGAGAACCTTCCAGAAGGACAACCATCTCTGCAGCACTCCAGGCTTTTATGGCCAATGGAAGCCACTCTTCAGTAAAAGGCACATGACAGCCCACTTGGAGTTTGCCAAAAGGCACCGAAAGGACTCTCAGAATCATGAGAAACAAGATTCTCTGGTCTGATGAAACCAAGAATGAACTCTTTGGCCTGAATGCCAAGCGTCATGTCTGGAGGAAACCTGGCACCATCCCTATGGTGAAGCATGGTGGTGGCAGCATCATGCTTTGGGGATGTTTTTCAGCGACAGGGACAGGGAGACTAGTCAGGATTGAGGGAAAGATGAACGGAGCAAAGTACAGAGAGATCCTTGATGGAAAACCTGCTCCAGAGCGCTCAGGACCTCAGACTGGAGCGAAGGTTCACCTTCCAACAGGACAACAACCTTAAGCACACAGCCAAGACAACGCAGGAGTGGCTTCGGGACAAGTCTTTGAATGTCCTTGAGTGGCCCAGCCAGAGCCCCATCACTTGAACCCCATCGAACATCTCTGGAGAGACCTGAAAATAGCTGTGCAGCAACACTCTCCATCCAACCTGACAGAGCATGAGAGGATCTGCAGAGAAGAATGGGAGAAACTCCCCAAATACAGGTGTGCCAAGCTTGTAGCGTCATACCCAAGAAGACTCGATGCTGTAATCGCTGCCAAAGGTGCTTCAACCAAGTACTTAGTAAAGGGTCTGAATACTTATGTAAATGTGATATTTCTGTTTTTTATTTTTAATAAATTAGCAAACATTTCTAAAAACCTGTTTTTGCTTTGTCATTATGGGGTATTGTGTGTAGATTGATGAGGGAAAAAACAACCATATATCATAATCCTGACAGTCTACCTCTCTCTCTCAACACTATATCATAACCCTGACAGTCTACCTCTCTCTCTCTACCCTATATCATAATCCTGACAGTCTACCTCTCTCTCTACCCTATATCATAATCCTGACAGTCTACCTCTCTCTCTACCCTATATCATAATCCTGACAGTCTACCTCTCTCTCTCTCTACCCTATATCATAATCCTGACAGTCTACCTCTCTCTCTACCCTATATCATAATCCTGACAGTCTACCTCTCTCTCTCTCAACCCTATATCATAACCCTGACAGTCTACCTCTCTCTCTCTACCCTATATCATAATCCTGACAGTCTACCTCAACTCTCTCTACCCTATATCATAATCCTGACAGTCTACCTCTCTCTCTCTACCCTATATCATAACCCTGACAGTCTACCTCTCTCTCTCTACCCTATATCATAACTCTGACAGTCTACCTCTCTCTACCCTATATCATAATCCTGACAGTCTACCTCTCTCTCTCAACACTATATCATAACCCTGACAGTCTGACACCAGTCCTTATTCTCCAACAACATCTTCACTGGGTATTCTGGTTCTAAAACTCCTCTCTGTAACCATTCAGTGTTGTTGTATTTGCTGTTGTGTTTTGCTGTTGTGCTAAAAACCTTTGAATCATTTCTCACTCTGCTGCTATCATTCTGATTCAGTACAGTCCTTTAACCTTTATTTATTAAAGGTTTGTCTCATTGAGAACAAAAAAAAAACTATTTCGCAAGACCGACCTCAGCTTCTACATTACTGCAGCAGGCAGCGAGCTGGTTTCTCATGTAGTGTTGTTGTTGTTGTTGTTGTTGTTGTTGTTGTTGTTGTTTTTACAGAGCACTACCTGTGAATACTGTTGAGTGGCGCCCCCGTCAGGCCTGTATCAGTACTGTTGAGTGGCTCCACCGTCAGGCCTGTACCAGTACTGTTGAGTGGCGCCCCCGTCAGGCCTGTACCAGTACTGTTGAGTGGCGCCCCCGTCAGGCCTGTATCAGTACTGTTGAGTGGCGCCCCCGTCAGGCCTGTATCAGTACTGTTGAGTGGCTCCACCGTCAGGCCTGTATCAGTACTGTTGAGTGGCGCCCCCGTCAGGCCTGTACCTGTACTGTTGAGTGGCGCCCCCGTCAGGCCTGTATCAGTACTGTTGAGTGGCGCCCCCGTCAGGCCTGTATCAGTACTGTTGAGTGGCGCCCCCGTCAGGCCTGTATCAGTACTGTTGAGTGGCGCCCCCGTCAGGCCTGTATCAGTACTGTTGAGTGGCGCCCCGTCAGGCCTGTATCAGTACTGTTGAGTGGCGCCCCGTCAGGCCTGTATCAGTACTGTTGAGTGGCGCCCCGTCAGGCCTGTATCAGTACTGTTGAGTGGCGCCCCCGTCAGGCCTGTATCAGTACTGTTGAGTGGCGTCCCCGTCAGGCCTGTATCAGTACTGTTGAGTGGCGCCACCGTCAGGCCTGTACCAGTACTGTTGAGTGGCTCCCCCGTCAGGCCTGTACCAGTACTGTTGAGTGGCTCCCCCGTCAGGCCTGTACCAGTACTGTTGAGTGGCGCCCCCGTCAGGCCTGTATCAGTACTGTTGAATGGCTCCACCGTCAGGCCTGTATCAGTACTGTTGAGTGGCGCCCCCGTCAGGCCTGTACCAGCACTGTTGAGTGGCGCCCCGTCAGGCCTGTACCAGTACTGTTGAGTGGCGCCCCCGTCAGGCCTGTATCAGTACTGTTGAGTGGCGCCCCCGTCAGGCCTGTACCAGTACTGTTGAGTGGCGCCCCGTCAGGCCTGTACCAGTACTGTTGAGTGGCGCCCCGTCAGGCCTGTATCAGTACTGTTGAGTGGCGCCCCGTCAGGCCTGTATCAGTACTGTTGAGTGGCGCCCCCGTCAGGCCTGTATCAGTACTGTTGAGTGGCGCCCCCGTCAGGCCTGTATCAGTACTGTTGAGTGGCTCCCCCGTCAGGCCTGTATCAGCACTGTTGAGTGGCGCCCCGTCAGGCCTGTACCAGCACTGTTGAGTGGCGCCCCGTCAGGCCTGTACCAGCACTGTTGAGTGGCGCCCCGTCAGGCCTGTACCAGCACTGTTGAGTGGCGCCCCCGTCAGGCCTGTACCAGCACTGTTGAGTGGCGCCCCCGTCAGGCCTGTATCAGTACTGTTGAGTGGCGCCCCCGTCAGGCCTGTACCAGTACTGTTGAGTGGCGCCCCCGTCAGGCCTGTACCAGTACTGTTGAGTGGCGCCCCGTCAGGCCTGTATCAGTACTGTTGAGTGGCGCCCCGTCAGGCCTGTATCAGTACTGTTGAGTGGCGCCCCGTCAGGCCTGTATCAGTACTGTTGAGTGGCGCCCCGTCAGGTCTGTATCAGTACTGTTGAGTGGCTCCCCCGTCAGGCCTGTATCAGCACTGTTGAGTGGCGCCCCGTCAGGCCTGTACCAGCACTGTTGAGTGGCGCCCCCGTCAGGCCTGTACCAGCACTGTTGAGTGGCGCCCCGTCAGGCCTGTACCAGCACTGTTGAGTGGCGCCCCGTCAGGCCTGTACCAGCACTGTTGAGTGGCGCCCCCGTCAGGCCTGTACCAGCACTGTTGAGTGGCGCCCCCGTCAGGCCTGTACCAGCACTGTTGAGTGGCGCCCCCGTCAGGCCTGTATCAGTACTGTTGAGTGGCGCCCCCGTCAGGCCTGTACCAGCACTGTTGAGTGGCGCCCCCGTCAGGCCTGTACCAGCACTGTTGAGTGGCGCCCCGTCAGGCCTGTACCAGCACTGTTGAGTGGCGCCCCGTCAGGCCTGTACCAGCACTGTTGAGTGGCGCCCCGTCAGGCCTGTATCAGTACTGTTGAGTGGCGCCCCGTCAGGCCTGTACCAGTACTGTTGAGTGGCGCCCCCGTCAGGCCTGTACCAGTACTGTTGAGTGGCGCCCCCGTCAGGCCTGTATCAGTACTGTTGAGTGGCGCCCCGTCAGGCCTGTATCAGTACTGTTGAGTGGCGCCCCGTCAGGCCTGTATCAGTACTGTTGAGTGGCGCCCCCGTCAGGTCTGTATCAGTACTGTTGAGTGGCTCCCCCGTCAGGCCTGTATCAGCACTGTTGAGTGGCGCCCCCGTCAGGCCTGTACCAGCACTGTTGAGTGGCGCCCCCGTCAGGCCTGTACCAGCACTGTTGAGTGGCGCCCCCGTCAGGCCTGTACCAGCACTGTTGAGTGGCGCCCCCGTCAGGCCTGTACCAGCACTGTTGAGTGGCGCCCCGTCAGGCCTGTACCAGCACTGTTGAGTGGCGCCCCGTCAGGCCTGTACCAGCACTGTTGAGTGGCGCCCCGTCAGGCCTGTATCAGCACTGTTGAGTGGCGCCCCGTCAGGCCTGTATCAGTACTGTTGAGTGGCGCCCCGTCAGGCCTGTATCAGTACTGTTGAGTGGCGCCCCGTCAGGCCTGTACCAGCACTGTTGAGTGGCGCCCCGTCAGGCCTGTACCAGCACTGTTGAGTGGCGCCCCGTCAGGCCTGTACCAGCACTGTTGAGTGGCGCCCCGTCAGGCCTGTACCAGCACTGTTGAGTGGCGCCCCGTCAGGCCTGTATCAGTACTGTTGAGTGGCGCCCCGTCAGGCCTGTATCAGTACTGTTGAGTGGCGCCCCGTCAGGCCTGTATCAGTACTGTTGAGTGGCGCCCCGTCAGGCCTGTATCAGTACTGTTGAGTGGCGCCCCGTCAGGCCTGTACCAGCACTGTTGAGTGGCGCCCCCGTCAGGCCTGTACCAGCACTGTTGAGTGGCGCCCCGTCAGGCCTGTACCAGCACTGTTGAGTGGCGCCCCGTCAGGCCTGTATCAGTACTGTTGAGTGGCGCCCCGTCAGGCCTGTATCAGTACTGTTGAGTGGCGCCCGTCAGGCCTGTATCAGTACTGTTGAGTGGCGCCCCGTCAGGCCTGTATCAGTACTGTTGAGTGGCGCCCCCGTCAGGCCTGTATCAGTACTGTTGAGTGGCGCCCCCGTCAGGCCTGTATCAGTACTGTTGAGTGGCGCCCCCGTCAGGCCTGTACCAGTACTGTTGAGTGGCTCCACCGTCAGGCCTGTATCAGCACTGTTGAGTGGCGCCCCCGTCAGGCCTGTACCAGTACTGTTGAGTGGCTCCACCGTCAGGCCTGTACCAGTACTGTTGAGTGGCGCCCCCGTCAGGCCTGTATCAGTACTGTTGAGTGGCGCCCCCGTCAGGCCTGTATCAGTACTGCAGCATTGTGCTGAATACAGCCCAGTCAGCAGTTAGTGTAGTGTTGCCTGGCAACAAGCCCAAACCACTGCAGCAGTACAACAAGCCCAAAATCACTGTTGCCTGGCAACAAACCCAAACCACTGTTGCCTGGCAACAAGCCCAAACCACTGCATCAGCACACAGGACTACAGCTACAACTGGGAGGTACAAAGACCGTGGTCCTTTTCACCTCAGCTACTGTATGCTGTAATCACACTCCATCACAGGGTCAGGGTCCTCAGGGATTCTGTATTCTACCTGGTATTGAATTCACACACCTGGTTTCACACGTCTAAACCAGACGCTGGTTTGAAAAAAAGAACGAAGACCAGCAGACGCACATCTGCCCTGGTCCATCACTCTAACAGCTGTGATGGTCCATCACAGCTGCCCTGGTCCCCTGGTCCATCACTCTAACAGCTGCCCTGGTCCATCACTCTAACAGCTGCCCTGGTCCATCACTCTAACAGCTGCCCTGGTCCCCTGGTCCATCACTCTAACAGCTGCTCCTGGTCCATCACTCTAACAGCTGCCCCTGGTCCATCACTCTAACAGCTGCCCCTGGTCCATCACTCTAACAGCTGTGATGGTCCATCACAGCTGCCCTGGTCCCCTGGTCCATCACTCTAACAGCTGCCCTGGTCCATCACTCTAACAGCTGCCCTGGTCCATCACTCTAACAGCTGCCCTGGTCCCCTGGTCCATCACTCTAACAGCTGCTCCTGGTCCATCACTCTAACAGCTGCCCCTGGTCCATCACTCTAACAGCTGCCCTGGTCCATCACTCTAACAGCTGCCCCTGGTCCATCACTCTAACAGCTGCCCCTGGTCCATCACTCTAACAGCTGCCCTGGTCCCCTGGTCCATCACTCTAACAGCTGCTCCTGGTCCATCACTCTAACAGCTGCCCCTGGTCCATCACTCTAACAGCTGCCCTGGTCCCCTGGTCCATCACTCTAACAGCTGGCCTGGTCCATCACTCTAACAGCTGCCCCTGGTCCATCACTCTAACAGCTGCCCCTGGTCCATCACTCTAACAGCTGCCCCTGGTCCATCACTCTAACAGCTGCCCTGGTCCATCACTCTAACAGCTGCCCTAGTCCATCACTCTAACATGTTGTGTTATCATTTTTTTACATTTTTAGTCATTTAGCAGACGCTCTTATCCAGAGCGACTTACATGAGCAATTAGGGTTAAGTGCCTTGCTTAAGGGCACATCGGCAGATTTTTCACCTAGTCGGCTCGGGGATTAGAACCAGCGACCTTTCGGTTACTGGCACAACGCTCTTACCCACTAAGCTACCTGCCGCCTCATCCTCCCTCTCCTTCTCTAGGTGAGTGATCTGTTGGGATACACTGAGAGCAGTGGGGTCGCATGGGACACACCTGACATGGAGGTTAAAGGTCATCTCATCTCAGTGCCTGGTGAGGAAATAAAACATTATTCTTTATACCTCATTTAGTCATGTTTGATCGACACTTAACATGTCATTTTCTTCCTGATGTGTTGTGGAGACCTGCTGGGTGGCGGCCAGGAGGGAGGTGAGCAGCGTGTTGACAGGATGACACAACTACGAGAGAGGAGAAGCAGTCTACAAACTCTACTGAATACCAGACTGGCTGAGCTACGGAGGGTCTGTCTACAAGAGGCGGTCAGTACACACAAACACACACAAACACACACACATTAATCTATTGGTGGTTGCCAGGAGAAGCAGGGTACGGATTGGTGGTTGCCAGGAGAAGCAGGGTAAGGATTGGTGGTTTCCAGGAGAAGCAGGGTACGGATTGGTGGTTGCCAGGAGAAGCAGGGTACGGATTGGTGGTTGCCAGGAGAAGCAGGGTACGGATTGGTGGTTGCCAGGAGAAGCAGGGTACGGATTGGTGGTTGCCAGGAGAAGCAGGGTACGGATTGGTGGTTGCCAGGGGAAGCAGGGTAAGGATTGGTGGTTGCCAGGAGAAGCAGGGTAGGGATTGGTGATTGCCAGGAGAAGCAGGGTACAGATTGGTGGTTGCCAGGAGAAGCAGGGTAAGGATTGGTGGTTGCCAGGAGAAGCAGGGTACGGATTGGTGGTTGCCAGGAGAAGCAGGGTAAGGATTGGTGGTTGCCAGGAGAAGCAGGGTACGGATTGGTGGTTGCCACTTTTCACATGTCATATAAACTAATAATGCAACAGCATTTGTTAAATTTAACTGTTGACTAAAGGATCAGGATGTTTATTTTGTATTTATGTCCTCTCCAGTAGCTGACAGGATGTGGTGTATGTCTGTAACAGGAGAGGTTCCTGGTGATTCATCCTGTTAATGTGGTGTATGTCTGTAACAGGAGAGGTTCCTGGTGATTCATCCTGTTAATGTGGTGTATGTCTGTAACAGGAGCTGACAGGAGAGGTTCCTGGTGATTCATCCTGTTAATGTGGTGTATGTCTGTAACAGGAGAGGTTCCTGGTGATTCATCCTGTTAATGTGGTGTATGTCTCTAACAGGAGAGGTTCCTGGTGATTCATCCTGTTAATGTGGTGTATGTCTGTAACAGGAGCTGACAGGAGAGGTTCCCGGTGATTTCCCCCTGGAGACCGGGGAGAGACGCCCCTACGTATGCCGAAGGGTCAGATCCCACCGCCACGGACCCAAGACTATCATAAAAACAGAGGTGAAGGACTTTAATACGTCACTGTAATTTCAATAAAGAAGAAGAGTGAGATGGGACAGATTTGTGTCGTTACCAATAAAGAATGCATATGCAATTTAGTCGACGCTTTTATGAAAAGTATGGGTTCCCCAGCGGGAATCAAATCCACAATGCTGGTGTAGATCGGTGGGGTGAGTGTTTACAGAAACCTCTGCTTAGGGCGCCAAATAAATATTTTTAACCCAGTCAATAAATAGCTCTCCAAAATGTATAAAGGTATTAAAGGTATTAAAGGTATTAAGGTATTAAATGTATAAAGGTATTACAAAGTATTAAAGTATTAAGGTATTAAATGTATAAAGGTATTACAAAGTATTAATGTGTAAAGTTTCCCCGCAAGCGTCTTGGGACTCATCTGAAGTTGGTACAGCCAATCTGCCAACTTCTGTCTGTAGCGTTTTGTGGAAAGGTGAGACTCACACGAACACGTACGTGTCGGTTGTTTTGCTCTAGGACGCCCACATGCCTCATCTGAAGGTCCCCCGGTAACAGTTGAAAAGATTTATGGAAGTATATATGGAGACTATTTAGTGTAAAAAATAAAAACAAATGTTTCCTGATCTTTCTTGTATCTCTGTAGATATACAAACTTCCTTTAGATTGATTGGGGGGACTATCTGTTGTTCCATGTAGTGAATCTGTTATTCAATGTGTTTGTACGGGCTAATAGCAGTAAGGACTATCTGTTGTTCCATGTAGTGAATCTGTTATTCAATGTGTTTGTATGGGCTAATAGCAGTAAGGACTATCTGTTGTTCCATGTAGTGAATCTGTTATTCAATGTGTTTGTATGGGCTAATAGCAGTAAGGACTATCTGTTGTTCCATGTAGTGAATCTGTTATTCAATGTGTTTGTATGGGCTAATAGCAGTAAGGACTATCTATTCAATGTGTTTGCACTGCCCCCCCACCCCATCCTTTTTACGCTGCTGCTACTCTGTTAAGTATTTATGCATAGTCACTTTAACTCTACCCACATGTACATATTACCTCAACTACCTCAACTAGCCGGTGCCCCCGCACATTGACTATGCAACGGTACCCCCCTGTATATATAGCCTCCCTACTGTCACTTTATTTTACTGTATATATAGCCTCCCTACTGTCACTTTATTTTACTTCTGCTCTTTTTTTCTCAACACTTTTTTGTTGTTGTTGTTTTATTCTTACTTTTTTTGTTTAAAATAAATGCACTGTTGGTTAAGGGCTGTAAGTAAGCATTTCACTGCAATGTCTGCACCTGTTGTATTCGGCGCATGTGACCAATAAAATTTTATTTTATTTGATTTGATCTGTTGTTCCATGTAGTGAATCTGTTATTCAATGCGTTTGTATGGGCTAATAGCAGTAAGGACTATCTGTTGTTCCATGTAGTGAATCTGTTATTCAATGTGTTTGTATGGGCTAATAGCAGTAAGGACTATATGTTGTTCCATGTGGTGAATCTGTTATTCAATGTGTTTGTATGGGTTAATAGCAGTAAGGACTATCTGTTGTTCCATGTAGTGAATCTGTTATTCAATGTGTTTGTATGGGCTAATAGCAGCAAGGACTATCTGTTGTTCCATGTAGTGAATCTGTTATTCAATGTGTTTGTATGGGCTAATAGCAGTAAGGACTATCTGTTGTTCCAGGTAGTGAATCTGTTATTCAATGCGTTTGTATGGGCTAATAGCAGTAAGGACTATCTGTTGTTCCATGTAGTGAATCTGTTATTCAATGTGTTTGTATGGGCTAATAGCAGTAAGGACTATCTGTTGTTCCATGTAGTGAATCTGTTATTCAATGTGTTTGTACGGGCTAATAGCAGTAAGGACTATCTGTTGTTCCATGTAGTGAATCTGTTATTCAATGTGTTTGTACGGGCTAATAGCAGTAAGGACTATCTGTTGTTCCATGTAGTGAATCTGTTATTCAATGTGTTTGTATGGGCTAATAGCAGTAAGGACTATCTGTTGTTCCATGTAGTGAATCTGTTATTCAATGTGTTTGTATGGGCTAATAGCAGTAAGGACTATCTGTTGTTCCATGTAGTGAATCTGTTATTCAATGTGTTTGTACGGGCTAATAGCAGTAAGGACTATCTGTTGTTCCATGTAGTGAATCTGTTATTCAATGTGTTTGTACGGGCTAATAGCAGTAAGGACTATCTGTTGTTCCATGTAGTGAATCTGTTATTCAATGTGTTTGTATGGGCTAATAGCAGTAAGGACTATCTGTTGTTCCATGTAGTGAATCTGTTATTCAATGTGTTTGTATGGGCTAATAGCAGTAAGGACTATCTGTTGTTCCATGTAGTGAATCTGTTATTCAATGTGTTTGTATGGGCTAATAGCAGTAAGGACTATCTGTTGTTCCATGTAGTGAATCTGTTATTCAATGTGTTTGTATGGGCTAATAGCAGTAAGGACTATCTGTTGTTCCATGTAGTGAATCTGTTATTCAATGTGTTTGTATGGGCTAATAGCAGTAAGGACTATCTGTTGTTCCATGTAGTGAATCTGTTATTCAATGCGTTTGTATGGGCTAATAGCAGTAAGGACTATCTGTTGTTCCATGTAGTGAATCTGTTATTCAATGTGTTTGTATGGGCTAATAGCAGTAAGGACTATCTGTTGTTCCATGTAGTGAATCTGTTATTCAATGTGTTTGTATGGGCTAATAGCAGTAAGGACTATCTGTTGTTCCATGTAGTGAATCTGTTATTCAATGTGTTTGTATGGGCTAATAGCAGTAAGGACTATCTGTTGTTCCATGTAGTGAATCTGTTATTCAATGTGTTTGTATGGGCTAATAGCAGTAAGGACTATCTGTTGTTCCATGTAGTGAATCTGTTATTCAATGTGTTTGTATGGGCTAATAGCAGTAAGGACTATCTGTTGTTCCATGTAGTGAATCTGTTATTCAATGTGTTTGTATGGGCTAATAGCAGTAAGGACTATCTGTTGTTCCATGTAGTGAATCTGTTATTCAATGTGTTTGTATGGGCTAATAGCAGTAAGGACTATCTGTTGTTCCATGTAGTGAATCTGTTATTCAATGTGTTTGTATGGGCTAATAGCAGTAAGGACTATCTGTTGTTCCATGTAGTGAATCTGTTATTCAATGTGTTTGTATGGGCTAATAGCAGTAAGGACTATCTGTTGTTCCATGTAGTGAATCTGTTATTCAATGTGTTTGTATGGGCTAATAGCAGTAAGGACTATCTGTTGTTCCATGTAGTGAATCTGTTATTCAATGTGTTTGTATGGGCTAATAGCAGTAAGGACTATCTGTTGTTCCATGTAGTGAATCTGTTATTCAATGTGTTTGTATGGGCTAATAGCAGTAAGGACTATCTGTTGTTCCATGTAGTGAATCTGTTATTCAATGTGTTTGTACGGGCTAATAGCAGTAAGGACTATCTGTTGTTCCAGGTAGTGAATCTGTTATTCAATGTGTTTGTATGGGCTAATAGCAGTAAGGACTATCTGTTGTTCCATGTAGTGAATCTGTTATTCAATGTGTTTGTATGGGCTAATAGCAGTAAGGACTATCTGTTGTTCCATGTAGTGAATCTGTTATTCAATGTGTTTGTACGGGCTAATAGCAGTAAGGACTATCTGTTGTTCCATGTAGTGAATCTGTTATTCAATGTGTTTGTACGGGCTAATAGCAGTAAGGACTATCTGTTGTTCCATGTAGTGAATCTGTTATTCAATGTGTTTGTATGGGCTAATAGCAGTAAGGACTATCTGTTGTTCCATGTAGTGAATCTGTTATTCAATGTGTTTGTATGGGCTAATAGCAGTAAGGACTATCTGTTGTTCCATGTAGTGAATCTGTTATTCAATGTGTTTGTATGGGCTAATAGCAGTAAGGACTATCTGTTGTTCCATGTAGTGAATCTGTTATTCAATGTGTTTGTATGGGCTAATAGCAGTAAGGACTATCTGTTGTTCCATGTAGTGAATCTGTTATTCAATGTGTTTGTATGGGCTAATAGCAGTAAGGACTATATGCTGTTCCATGTAGTGAATCTGTTATTCAATGTGTTTGTACGGGCTAATAGCAGTAAGGACTATCTGTTGTTCCATGTAGTGAATCTGTTATTCAATGTGTTTGTATGGGCTAATAGCAGTAAGGACTATCTGTTGTTCCATGTAGTGAATCTGTTATTCAATGTGTTTGTATGGGCTAATAGCAGTAAGGACTATCTATTCAATGTGTTTGCACTGCCCCCCCACCCCATCCTTTTTACGCTGCTGCTACTCTGTTAAGTATTTATGCATAGTCACTTTAACTCTACCCACATGTACATATTACCTCAACTACCTCAACTAGCCGGTGCCCCCACATTGACTATGCAACGGTACCCCCCTGTATATATAGCCTCCCTACTGTCACTTTATTTTACTGTATATATAGCCTCCCTACTGTCACTTTATTTTACTTCTGCTCTTTTTTTCTCAACACTTTTTGTTGTTGTTGTTTTATTCTTACTTTGTTTAAAATAAATGCACTGTTGGTTAAGGGCTGTAAGTAAGCATTTCACTGCAATGTCTGCACCTGTTGTATTGGCGATGTGACCAATAAAATTTTATTTTATTTGATTTGATCTGTTGTTCCATGTAGTGAATCTGTTATTCAATGCGTTTGTATGGGCTAATAGCAGTAAGGACTATCTGTTGTTCCATGTAGTGAATCTGTTATTCAATGTGTTTGTATGGGCTAATAGCAGTAAGGACTATATGTTGTTCCATGTGGTGAATCTGTTATTCAATGTGTTTGTATGGGCTAATAGCAGTAAGGACTATCTGTTGTTCCATGTAGTGAATCTGTTATTCAATGTGTTTGTATGGGCTAATAGCAGCAAGGACTATCTGTTGTTCCATGTAGTGAATCTGTTATTCAATGTGTTTGTATGGGCTAATAGCAGTAAGGACTATCTGTTGTTCCAGGTAGTGAATCTGTTATTCAATGCGTTTGTATGGGCTAATAGCAGTAAGGACTATCTGTTGTTCCATGTAGTGAATCTGTTATTCAATGTGTTTGTATGGGCTAATAGCAGTAAGGACTATCTGTTGTTCCATGTAGTGAATCTGTTATTCAATGTGTTTGTACGGGCTAATAGCAGTAAGGACTATCTGTTGTTCCATGTAGTGAATCTGTTATTCAATGTGTTTGTACGGGCTAATAGCAGTAAGGACTATCTGTTGTTCCATGTAGTGAATCTGTTATTCAATGTGTTTGTATGGGCTAATAGCAGTAAGGACTATCTGTTGTTCCATGTAGTGGAATCTGTTATTCAATGTGTTTGTATGGGCTAATAGCAGTAAGGACTATCTGTTGTTCCATGTAGTGAATCTGTTATTCAATGTGTTTGTACGGGCTAATAGCAGTAAGGACTATCTGTTGTTCCATGTAGTGAATCTGTTATTCAATGTGTTTGTACGGGCTAATAGCAGTAAGGACTATCTGTTGTTCCATGTAGTGAATCTGTTATTCAATGTGTTTGTATGGGCTAATAGCAGTAAGGACTATCTGTTGTTCCATGTAGTGAATCTGTTATTCAATGTGTTTGTATGGGCTAATAGCAGTAAGGACTATCTGTTGTTCCATGTAGTGAATCTGTTATTCAATGTGTTTGTATGGGCTAATAGCAGTAAGGACTATCTGTTGTTCCATGTAGTGAATCTGTTATTCAATGTGTTTGTATGGGCTAATAGCAGTAAGGACTATCTGTTGTTCCATGTAGTGAATCTGTTATTCAATGTGTTTGTATGGGCTAATAGCAGTAAGGACTATCTGTTGTTCCATGTAGTGAATCTGTTATTCAATGCGTTTGTATGGGCTAATAGCAGTAAGGACTATCTGTTGTTCCATGTAGTGAATCTGTTATTCAATGTGTTTGTATGGGCTAATAGCAGTAAGGACTATCTGTTGTTCCATGTAGTGAATCTGTTATTCAATGTGTTTGTATGGGCTAATAGCAGTAAGGGACTATCTGTTGTTCCATGTAGTGAATCTGTTATTCAATGTGTTTGTATGGGCTAATAGCAGTAAGGACTATCTGTTGTTCCATGTAGTGAATCTGTTATTCAATGTGTTTGTATGGGCTAATAGCAGTAAGGACTATCTGTTGTTCCATGTAGTGAATCTGTTATTCAATGTGTTTGTATGGGCTAATAACAGTAAGGACTATCTGTTGTTCCATGTAGTGAATCTGTTATTCAATGTGTTTGTATGGGCTAATAGCAGTAAGGACTATCTGTTGTTCCATGTAGTGAATCTGTTATTCAATGTGTTTGTATGGGCTAATAGCAGTAAGGACTATCTGTTGTTCCATGTAGTGAATCTGTTATTCAATGTGTTTGTATGGGCTAATAGCAGTAAGGACTATCTGTTGTTCCATGTAGTGAATCTGTTATTCAATGTGTTTGTATGGGCTAATAGCAGTAAGGACTATCTGTTGTTCCATGTAGTGAATCTGTTATTCAATGTGTTTGTATGGGCTAATAGCAGTAAGGACTATCTGTTGTTCCATGTAGTGAATCTGTTATTCAATGTGTTTGTATGGGCTAATAGCAGTAAGGACTATCTGTTGTTCCATGTAGTGAATCTGTTATTCAATGTGTTTGTACGGGCTAATAGCAGTAAGGACTATCTGTTGTTCCATGTAGTGAATCTGTTATTCAATGTGTTTGTACGGGCTAATAGCAGTAAGGACTATCTGTTGTTCCATGTAGTGAATCTGTTATTCAATGTGTTTGTATGGGCTAATAGCAGTAAGGACTATCTGTTGTTCCATGTAGTGAATCTGTTATTCAATGTGTTTGTATGGGCTAATAGCAGTAAGGACTATCTGTTGTTCCATGTAGTGAATCTGTTATTCAATGTGTTTGTACGGGCTAATAGCAGTAAGGACTATCTGTTGTTCCATGTAGTGAATCTGTTATTCAATGTGTTTGTATGGGCTAATAGCAGTAAGGACTATCTGTTGTTCCATGTAGTGAATCTGTTATTCAATGTGTTTGTATGGGCTAATAGCAGTAAGGACTATATGCTGTTCCATGTAGTGAATCTGTTATTCAATGTGTTTGTACGGGCTAATAGCAGTAAGGACTATCTGTTGTTCCATGTAGTGAATCTGTTATTCAATGTGTTTGTATGGGCTAATAGCAGTAAGGACTATCTGTTGTTCCATGTAGTGAATCTGTTATTCAATGTGTTTGTACGGGCTAATAGCAGTAAGGACTATCTGTTGTTCCATGTAGTGAATCTGTTATTCAATGTGTTTGTATGGGCTAATATCAGTAAGGACTATCTGTTGTTCCATGTAGTGAATCTGTTATTCAATGTGTTTGTACGGGCTAATAGCAGTAAAGACTATCTGTTGTTCCATGTAGTGAATCTGTTATTCAATGTGTTTGTATGGGCTAATATCAGTAAGGACTATCTGTTGTTCCATGTAGTGAATCTGTTATTCAATGTGTTTGTACGGGCTAATAGCAGTAAAGACTATCTGTTGTTCCATGTAGTGAATCTGTTATTCAATGTGTTTGTATGGGCTAATAGCAGTAAGGACTATCTGTTGTTCCATGTAGTGAATCTGTTATTCAATGCGTTTGTATGGGATAATAGCAGTAAGGACTATCTGTTGTTCCATGTAGTGAATCTGTTATTCAATGTGTTTGTATGGGCTAATAGCAGTAAGGACTATCTGTTGTTCCATGTAGTGAATCTGTTATTCAATGTGTTTGTATGGGCTAATAGCAGTAAGGACTATCTGTTGTTCCATGTAGTGAATCTGTTATTCAATGTGTTTGTATGGGCTAATAGCAGTAAGGACTATCTGTTGTTCCATGTAGTGAATCTGTTATTCAATGTGTTTGTATGGGCTAATAGCAGTAAGGACTATCTGTTGTTCCATGTAGTGAATCTGTTATTCAATGTGTTTGTATGGGCTAATAGCAGTAAGGACTATCTGTTGTTCCATGTAGTGAATCTGTTATTCAATGTGTTTGTATGGGCTAATAGCAGTAAGGCCAAAAATAATAGTTCATCAAATAAATGTTTTATAAACAATATTTATACTTCAATTGGTCTTAACATTCCAAATCAAATTTTTAAATGATTCTTGGTATGACCTTCTTAAAACAATTATATATAGCTTAGTAGAACAAAACATACATTACAGACAAAATACTTTACATACATTTAAAAACATTAACATGTAGTGTGTGTGCACCATGGTGTTCATGAGTCTCATCTTTCCGTAGAGGGTCATAATAGTTTCTAGGCCAAACCGTTCGAACGCCACAGACGATTTTTGGTCTGACAAACACCGCTCTAGCTCTGTCGCCTTTCACCGCAGATGAGGAAGTATTACAAAGACGGATGAGGTGGATTGAGACGCATCCAATGGAAAAATATCTCTATCTTAAGCTCACAGATGTTTGGGGGGGAGGAGGGGGCGACATCAACCTTAGGGGGGTAACATTTAAAATCAGATAGCAAAATGATATGACCTTCTTAAAACAATTCCCCCAGCTTAGAATTGGCTTAGAATCTTATGGGTTAAAGGTATTCAAGGTATTTGGATGTACTCAATCCTATCGAGAGATAGGAGATGCATTCTAATTGGTCAGACATATTGTAGCATGAGGGACTTACTGAGTTTATCTCCCTGTTGTGGTGTAGGAGCAGGAAATGTGTCAGAGGAAGCCTAAGAAGAATCTGTTCAGCAGTGCCCTGAGACGACATGTAGACTCTGATCAGCACCAGACACACATCAAGAGGACTGTACACAGAGGATGCCACACAGGTAACAACACACACCTTAGACATGGGCGGTCAATTAGAAAAGGTTAAGTTGAAACTTTTTTTTTTGATCTCAAAATGCGCATCAGCCAGTTAAAATCGTCTACGTTGTTGCACGTGATAAAACGCTACGTTAGCTGTTCCCATCAGAATAACCTGGGACATTTAGCCCTATGCTAGCTAGACCAGGTGGCAGTGATTATTTCCTGTAACAAATTCTGCATCAGCCTATATCAAAGATCTTAGACTTTATATTAGGGATGAGCATTTCGGTCAATTTGGCTGCCGACTAACAAACATTCATTAACCGGTCAACATGAAGTGTTATCATCTTACAGTCAAACGGCTATAGCCTATTATTGAACATGCAACTCCTGTAATGAAGCAGCTAATGAGACATCATTTTCAAACATGACAAAATGCGATTTGCTGGAAAACACTGTTCTAAACAGCGCACCTAATGCGAGCTACTCCATATGTGACAGAGATGAACATCTCAGTTAGAAACTTAGAAAGAGGAGGAGTCTAATAGCAACAACTGGGATGGGTTGCTAATGTGACTAGGATTGTGCCTTTGGCTTCTGGACAACGGAAGAAAGTTGACATGAAAACCAATAGAACAGAAGAGAAATGTTGGTTGATGACATGAAGTATTTCTAAAATAATTGCCTCCATGTTTCTATGGATGGATTTTGGCTAGGCTACTTTGAAGCAAGACAAGACCGGCCTTATTATTTGAAGTAAAGTCAAACGTTTTTCTGCCTCAAGCTCACATTGCAAAGTGGTGGTTGACTCACTGAAAGCCTGCCTACCGTTTGCTATGACCTCGAATGGTGAACGGGAGGCATGCATTCAACCCCCTGCATTGAGAGCCACACACCCAACATCCCCTCCACTAACACATAAACACATTCTGGACGCCTGCCCCGTGGGGAGCATCACTCCAGACACCACCCACGACAGCAGCACATAGGCAGAGCAGCAGACGGAGGACCACGTTGTCATCCTGTGTGACTCCAACAGAAAATACCTTGATGGAACACGGCTGTTCCCATGGAGAAGAAGAGTGAGGAAGATCTGGTGCCCAACTATACAGTCTGCCTTTGGATTCCTGGCAGAGCAGAGGCTGAGAGCACCGACCCACATAATCCTCCACGCAGGGAGGAATGATCTCAGCACAGGCAGGGTGGATGTAGCCAAGGCTCTGACCCAGGTGGCCGTAACAGCCACACCGACCTACCCAACCAGCCAAGATCACTGTGTGCTCAGCCACACAGACCTACCCCCACAGCCAAGATCATTGTGTGCTCAGCCACACAGACCTACCCCACAGCCAAGATCATTGTGTGCTCAGCCACGCAGACCTACCCCACAGCCAAGATCATTGTGTCCTCAGCCACGCAGACCTACCCCACAGCCAAGATCATTGTGTGCTCAGCCACACAGACCTACCCCACAGCCAATATCATTGTGTCCTCAGCCACACAGACCTACCCCACAGCCAAGATCATTGTGTGCTCAGCCACACAGACCTACCCCACAGCCAAGATCATTGTGTGCTCAGCCACACAGACCTACTCCACAGCCAAGATCATTGTGTGCTCAGCCACACAGACCTACCCCACAGCCAAGATCATTGTGTGCTCAGCCACACAGACCTACCCCACAGCCAAGATCATTGTGTGCTCAGCCACACCGACCTACCCAACCAGCCAAGATCATCGTGTGCTCAGCCACACCGACCTACCCAACCAGCCAAGATCATCGTGTCCTCAGCCACACCGACCTACCCAGCCAGCCAAGATCATCGTGTCCTCAGCCACACCGACCTACCCAACCAACCAAGATCATCGTGTCCTCAGCCACACCGACCTACCCAGCCAGCCAAGATCATCGTGTCCTCAGCCACACCGACCTACCCAACCAACCAAGATCATCGTGTCCTCAGCCACACCGACCTACCCAACCAGCCAAGATCATTGTGTCCTCAGCCACACCGACCTACCCAACCAGCCAAGATCATCGTGTCCTCAGCCACACCGACCTACCCAACCAGCCAAGATCATCGTGTCCTCAGCCACACCGACCTACCCAACCAGCCAAGATCATCGTGTCCTCAGCCACACCGACCTACCCAACCAGCCAAGATCATCGTGTCCTCAGCCACACCGACCTACCCAACCAGCCAAGATCATCGTGTCCTCAGCCACACCGACCTACCCAACCAGCCAAGATCATCGTGTCCTCAGCCACACCGACCTACCCAACCAGCCAAGATCATCGTGTCCTCAGCCACACCGACCTACCCAACCAGCCAAGATCATCGTGTGCTCAACCACACCGACCTACCCAACCAGCCAAGATCATCGTGTGCTCAACCACACCGACCTACCCAACCAGCCAAGATCATCGTGTCCTCAGCCACACAGACCTACCCAACCAGCCAAGATCATCGTGTCCTCAGCCACACAGACCTACCCAACCAGCCAAGATCATCGTGTCCTCAGCCACACCGACCTACCCCAACCAGCCAAGATCATCATCTCCACTCTTCTGCCCAAAACAGAGAGTCATCCACAGGATAAATGCTGAAAGTTCTCAAAAAACTGTGCTCTGATTCAGAATGTGTACAAAGCACATCACAAGGACATTCATCATGACTAACTCTATGACCACGTCCACATCAACAGAGAAAGGATGAGAGATTTTGCTAAAGTTCTGAAGAACACAGCTTTGGATAGAAGGTCACACAACCACACTGACATCAGAAGACCAACCAACCACCAACAACCTCAAAGGGACTCTAAGCCAAGGCAACACAACCTCCATACCCCTCGACAACAGAAGCAGCCTGAGAAAAGGATGAACAAACCCCAGCCATCTACCCAGCAAGACTGTTATGCTACAGTGACATCCAGGGTAAACCCCAGCCATCTACCCAGCAAGACTGTTATGCTACAGTGACATCCAGGGTAAACCCCAGCCATCTACCCAGAGAGACGGTTATTCTACATTAACATCCAGGGTAAACCCCAGCCATCTACCCAGAGAGACAGTTATTCTACAGTGACATCCAGGGTAAACCCCAGCCATCAACCCAGCAACACTGTTATGCTACAGTGACATCCAGGGTAAACCCCAGCCATCTACCCAGATAGACTGTTATGCTACAGTGACATCCAGGGTAAACCCCAGCCATCTACCCAGAGAGACGGTTATTCTATAGTGACATCCAGGGTAAACCCCAGCCATCTACCCAGAGAGACAGTTATTCTACAGTGACATCCAGGGTAAACCCCAGCCATCTACCCAGATAGACAGTTATTCTACAGTGACATCCAGGGTAAACCCCAGCCATCTACCCAGATAGACTGTTATGCTACAGTAACATCCAGGGTAAACCCCAGCCCTCTACCCAGATAGACAGTTATTCTATAGTGACATCCAGGGTAAACCCCAGCCATCTACCCAGAGAGACAGTTATTCTATAGTGACATCCAGGGTAAACCCCAACCCTCTACCCAGAGAGACAGTTATTCTATAGTGACATCCAGGGTAAACCCCAGCCCTCTACCCAGATAGACAGTTATTCTATAGTGACATCCAGGGTAAACCCCAGCCATCTACCCAGATAGACTGTTATGCTACAGTAACATCCAGGGTAAACCCCAGCCCTCTACCCAGATAGACAGTTATTCTATAGTGACATCCAGGGTAAACCCCAGCCATCTACCCAGAGAGACAGTTATTCTATAGTGACATCCAGGGTAAACCCCAACCCTCTACCCAGAGAGACAGTTATTCTATAGTGACATCCAGGGTAAACCCCAGCCCTCTACCCAGATAGACAGTTATTCTATAGTGACACCCAGGGTAAACCCCAGCCATCTACCCAGAGAGACAGTTATTCTATAGTGACATCCAGGGTAAACCCCAACCCTCTACCCAGAGAGACAGTTATTCTATAGTGACATCCAGGGTAAACCCCAGCCCTCTACCCAGATAGACAGTTATTCTATAGTGACATCCAGGGTAAACCCCAGCCATCTACCCAGAGAGACAGTTATTCTATAGTGACATCCAGGGTAAACCCCAGCCCTCTACCCAGATAGACAGTTATTCTATAGTGACATCCAGGGTAAACCCCAGCCCTCTACCCAGATAGACAGTTATTCTATAGTGACATCCAGGGTAAACCCCAGCCATCTACCCAGAGAGACAGTTATTCTATAGTGACATCCAGGGGAGCACCCACAGGTCCCATCCAACAGAACTACAACAGACCTCCAGAACAGTGAGCTGAGAGAATCCCAGGAGCTCAGCCAGAGAGCTATGCGGAGACAGCACACAGGCCTGCAAACCCTGCAGCATCTGAACTTAATCGGATAAGACACCTCCTGAACGTCATCGGCAGTCGAGTGATGCATTAGTTTAGTTTAGTATTCATTTTATTGTTATTATTGAATCATGTCTAAGTGCACATAGAATAACAGAGGACTGAAGGCGTATCCATGGAAACATTCACACGCTGCTACCCAAAAAAGACATGCTCAGAGCATGGGGAGAATCTCATAAACTCACATATTAACAATTTCAGAGACATGGTTGAATAGCAGCATTTCAGACACCGAGTTAAAAATCCCCGGTTACATATAACATGGAATTGATAGGTGCACTCGAGGTGGGGGAGTAGCAATCAAAAGCCTCGATAAGTTACAGTCCCCCATGAAGATTTCACCTGAGATTGTCCCTTTTTAGATTTATATGACAGGTTTATTTGTTAAAATAACTCTACATGAGAACAAGTCATTGATGACTGGTAGCATTTACAGACCACACAACGCCCCAGTAGACTCCATAAACAATATTATCACCACTGTTAATTCAATGCATTGGTCAAATTAATGGATTATTTTAGGTGACTTTAATAAGAATTGACTAGATAAATCCTCTGCTAAGTATAGAAAAAATATTGAAAATATGTGTTTTACTCAATTAATTAAAGAACCAATGAGAGTCAATTCACAAACTCATAATAGGACTTTGCTGGATTGACTCTTGGTGACACGTCCTGGCAGGATTATAAATTCAGGTGTTCTTCCAAACTGTTTCAGTGATCTACTGTTTTTGGAAAATTAAGAGACCTAAAGCACCACCCAAATTGATAAATTCAAGACAATGTAAGCATATAAATATTGACTATTTCATTGATGACTTGATATCCATGAACAGGCAGAGATTCCAACTAATCCCAACAGCCCAAAATGCAGGGGATTACTTTCTCACTGAATTGACAAAGGTATGTGATAAACATGCACCTTGGAGAACAGTGAAAGTGAAGGGACCTGGGTTAGAGCTGACTGAATACATCTGTTCAGAGAGAGGGATACAGCCTGGGCCAAGCACCGTAGAACCACAGATCCAACTGATTTGGGCGACCTATAGAAAATGAAGAAACGGCAGTAAAACTAAAACTACAAATGCAAAAGCCTCCTCATATATGGATAGTCTTACAAATCATTTACAGCAGTTCTGGAAATATAAATTTTTACATTTTAGTCATTTAGCAGACACTCTTATCCAGAACGACTTGCAGTTAGTGAGTGCATACATTTATTTTTATTTTTATACTGCCCCCCCGTGGGAATCGAACCCACAACCCTGGCGCCATTCTCTACCAACTGAGCTACACGGGCCCAAATTACCTTTTAAATAGGTAAAATAATCAACCGATTCAGCAAATAATCGTAAATGACCGTGTCATTCAAGAGCCAGCAGATATAGCTGACGTTTTTAATCAGCATCTATTAGCTTATCTGGTACCTCAAATAATAATTTCACCCACAATTCCATCAATGCTAGGTATACAGTATCTTACTGACATAGCTAACATTACAGAGGGTAGTGTGTATGGCCCAGTACATCACTGGGGCCGAGCTCCCTGCCATCCAGGACCTCTATACCAGGCGGTGTCAGAGGAAGGCCCTAAAAATTGTCAAAGACTCCAGCCACCCTAGTCATAGACTGTTCTCTCTGCTATCGCACGGCAAGTTGTACCAATGCAGCAAGTCTGGAACCAACAGGACCCTCTGTATTGTTGGGAAGGGCCCGTAAGTAATAATTTCACTGTTAGTCTACACCTGTTGTTTCTGAAGCATGTGACAAATATAATATTATTTGATTTGATTAGTTAGCCAGCTAGCTCTTAGGCGCCTGAAACAGAATGTGAGCTCACGAAATCAGGATGGTTTGTACGAAGCTAGCTAGCTCTACCTTTGACATAAAAAGCTAGCTTAGCCGGTTACATTTTTATCATTTAGCAGACACTCTTATCCAGAGCGACTTACAGTTAGTGAGTGCATACATTATTTTTTTATATTTCATACTGGCCCCCTGTGGGAATCAAACCCACAACCTTGGCGTTGCAAACGCCATGCTCTACCAACTGAGCTACATCCCTGCCGGCCATTCCCTCCCCTACCCTGGGCCAATTGTGTACCGCCCCATGGGTCTCCCGGTCGCGGCCGGCTACGACAGAGCCTGGATTCGAACCAGGATCTCTAGTGGCACAGCTAGCACTGCGATGCAGCGTCTTAGACCACTGCGCCACTCGGCCACAACCATTGTTGTAGACAATCAGTTCCAAAATTAAGAGAATGCCATCAGACTGTTATCAGAAATCAGTCCGTAGATCAGCATGTTTCTCCACAATCAATAACGTTACTTTGTATCGTTGGGTCAGCTGATCACAGCAGCAGCTACTTCTTGAAAACTCATCATAATGATTCTAGGAGCACTACTACAGAACCTAGCTTATAGGAGCACTACTACAGTACCTAGCTTCTAGGAGCGCTACTACAGAACCTAGCTTCTAGGAGCGCTACTACAGAACCTAGCTATTAGGAGCACTACTACAGAACCTAGCTTCTAGGAGCGCTACTACAGAACCTAGCTTCTAGGAGCACTACTACAGAACCTAGCTATTAGGAGCACTACTACAGAACCTAGCTTTTAGGAGCACTACTACAGAACCTAGCTTTTAGGAGCACTACTACAGAACCTAGCTTATAGGAGCACTACTACAGAACCTAGCTTTTAGGAGCACTACTACAGTCCCTAGCTCCTAGGAGCACTACTACAGAACCTAGCTTTTAGGAGCACTACTACAGAACCTAGCTTTTAGGAGCACTACTACAGAGAGAGGGGGAGAGAGGGAGGGAGGTAGAGGGGGAGGGAGGGAGGGAGGTAGAGGGGGAGGGAGGGAGGGAGGTGGAGGGAGGGAGAGGGGAGGGGAGGGGGGGGATAGAGGGAGGGAGAGGGGGAGGCATGGAGAGGGGGCGGGAGGGAGGGCATTGTTACAGAGGAGAGAAGGAAGTCAGTAACAGTGGGCCCTTTCCTTTCATTATATCTTGGCTGACACACACACACCAGGATTTCCAGGAAAGCACATGAAGACACATGAAGACATGTTGACAGACAGAGCACAATGCTGCCGGTGATGTAACTACCACCTGACTCACTCCACCGTGGGCAAAGTTTACTTTAGACCAGGCTGCAGTTCAGTTTAGTAAATTACTAGGGTGCCATTTATTTCAGATGCAGCCCATGTGTGTTTGCTTGTGGTTGTGGGAACACAGTGATGGCTGATTCCTACCGGAGACATGCACCTCCAACTCCGACTCATGTAAATCACGCATTGATTCTTCTTATTGGATATTTGCATGGAAATTTGACTCAAGTCACAAGACACAGATGTCAGTGTGTGTGTGTGTGTGTGTGTGTGTGTGTGTGTGTGTGTGTGTGTGTGTGTGTGTGTGTGTGTGTGTGTGTGTGTGTGTGTGTGTGTGTGCGTGTGCGTGTGTGTGTGTAACTTTATTTGTGTGTATCCCTCCACAGATGACACAGTGAACTCAGAGAGCAGCCCCATGTCTGATTCTACAGGGGACCATGACAATGGTAAGACTGTAGAAGTAGCAGCTCCGCTCAGACAGCAGGTTGTGTAGGAAGCTGTCCCCCCTCTCTGCCCCCCTGCTAATGGTAATCACTCCTCTCTCTCTCTCTCTCTCTCTCTCTAGATGAGCTTTCTCCTGTTGAGATCAATTATGCGATGAGGGCCACAACGCCACACAACTCGCTGGCCCACTCTGCCAGGTAATGCTGCAGCTATGACCCAGTATCAATCAGTCAATCAATCACATTTATTTTATAAAGCCCTTTTCTTACATCAGCAGTTGTCACAAAGCGCTTAACAGATACAGATGTAGGATCTTAATTTGATCACCCAGTTGCAGGAGGAAATGTAAAACTTGTAGTGTATTTGAGGTTTAAAAGGGCTTATGAAGTTTCTCATTTCCACTTTAAAATTTCAGACTTGATTTTCCCTTTCAAAAAATTTATCAACCCCTACAAAAATGTCCATTAATTATAATCCACATAATAACTCACATTTCCTGTTGCTGAAGGATTATTTTCCTGCTGTAGCAAACTGGCTCAAATTAAGATCCTACATCTGTACCCAGCCTAAAACCCCAAAGAGCAAGCAAAACAAATGTCATAAAATAGAATTGTACAAACTACATGTATGAACTGTACAAACAAATTATACAAACTACCAACTGATAGCACTGCATCTATTTGCAACTACAGTAGAAACCATCTATTCTATCCACATCTATATTATAATGGCTCTTCTTTCCCAATCAAAAGTTCCTGTAAGCCACTGATACACAGGGAGAGCAATGTTGTCTCCTACACAATCTATGGCCCAGTTTAATACATTCTAACTTTCCTGACCTGACCTATTACTAAGGTTATGTCCTGTCTTGAGAACGTGGTATGTTGTTGTAGTGCTAACGTTGCGTGTGTCCCTGTTGTTGTAGTGCTAACGTTGCGTGTGTCCCTGTTGTTGTAGTGCTAACGTTGCGTGTGTCCCTGTTGTTGTAGTGCTAACGTTGCGTGTGTCCCTGTTGCGTGTGTCCCTGTTGTTGTAGTGCTAACGTTGCGTGTGTCCCTGTTGTTGTAGTGCTAACGTTGCGTGTGTCCCTGTTGTTGTAGTGCTAACGTTGCGTGTGTCCCTGTTGTTGTAGTGCTAACGTTGCGTGTGTCCCTGTCTAGCCCGAGTCGGACTCTTCCAATAAGTATTTCCAACATGGAGGGAAGGAGTGTGCCTGCCACACCCCTCCTCCCACGGAATGGACCCACTGCTGTCTCCAACCACATCAGGTGAGCTGGTCTTAATCTATACCAATAACTGGAACTGTCAAGTTCTCCAACCACATCAGGTGAGCTGGTCTTAATCTATACCGATAACTGTAGCTGTCAAGGTCTCCAACCACATCAGGTGAGCTGGTCTTAATCTAGACCAATAACTGTAGCTGTCAAGGTCTCCAACCACATCAGGTGAGCTGGTCTTAATCTAGACCAATAACTGTAGCTGTCAAGGTCTCCAACCACATCAGGTGAGCTGGTCTTAATCTATACCAATAACTGGAACTGTCAAGTTCTCCAACCACATCAGGTGAGCTGGTCTTAATCTATACCGATAACTGTAGCTGTCAAGGTCTCCAACCACATCAGGTGAGCTGGTCTTAATCTAGACCGATAACTGTAACTGTCAAGGTCTCCAACCACATCAGGTGAGCTGGCCTTAATCTATACCAATAACTGTAGCTGTCAAGGTCTCCAACCACATCAGGTGAGCTGGTCTTAATCTAGACCGATAACTGTAGCTGTCAAGGTCTCCAACCACATCAGGTGAGCTGGTCTTAATCTAGACCGATAACTGTAGCTGTCAAGGTCTCCAACCACATCAGGTGAGCTGGTCTTAATCTAGACCGATAACTGTAGCTGTCAAGGTCTCCAACCACATCAGGTGAGCTGGTCTTAATCTAGACCAATAACTGTAACTGTCAAGGTCTCCAACCACATCAGGTGAGCTGGTCTTAATCTATACCGATAACTGTAGCTGTCAAGGTCTCCAACCACATCAGGGTGAGCTGGTCTTAATCTAGACCGATAACTGTAGCTGTCAAGGTCTCCAACCACATCAGGTGAGCTGGTCTTAATCTATACCAATAACTGTAGCTGTCAAGGTCTCCAACCACATCAGGGTGAGCTGGTCTTAATCTAGACCGATAACTGTAGCTGTCAAGGTCTCCAACCACATCAGGTGAGCTGGTCTTAATCTAGACCGATAACTGTAGCTGTCAAGGTCTCCAACCACATCAGGTGAGCTGGTCTTAATCTAGACCGATAACTGTAGCTGTCAAGGTCTCCAACCACATCAGGTGAGCTGGTCTTAATCTAGACCAATAACTGTAGCTGTCAAGGTCTCCAACCACATCAGGTGAGCTGGTCTTAATCTAGACCGATAACTGTAGCTGTCAAGGTCTCCAACCACATCAGGTGAGCTGGTCTTAATCTAGACCGATAACTGTAGCTGTCAAGGTCTCCAACCACATCAGGTGAGCTGGTCTTAATCTATACCGATAACTGTAGCTGTCAAGGTCTCCAACCACATCAGGTGAGCTGTTTCATAGTGCTGGAGCTAGAAGTCTGAATCTATCTCAGAGAAAACAGGATTCTTCTTAATCTTCATCCTCCTCTTCCTCCTCCTCCTTGAGCGGTTTAATTCATTTTGTATCTATCTCTATTGGTTCCCAGTTCAGACATATCCAGCAGGACTACCAAGCAGCGGTCGGACAATCCAAAGGCAACCCCAGTGGTTCCTTCACAGTCTCTGGACGGCGGCCCCTCCTCTGGCCCCTCCTCTGGCTCCTCCTCTGGCCCCTCCTCTGGCCCCTCCTCTGGCCCCTCCTCTGGCCCCTCCTCTGGCTCCTCCTCTGGCCCCTCCTCTGGCCCCTCCTCTGGCTCCTCCTCTGGCCCCTCCTCTGGCCCCTCCTCTGGCCCCTCCTCTGGCTCCTCCTCTGGCCCCTCCTCTGGCCCCTCCTCTGGCCCCTCCTCTGGCTCCTCCTCTGGCCCCTCCTCTGGCTCCTCCTCTGGTCCCTCATCAGGGTCCTACAAGGGAGGAGGAAGCTTCCCCTTCAGCAACCAGCAACGTAGCAGCAGATCAGAGGCACTACTAGACCGGACTACATCCTGCGACGAGGGGGGTCATGGTCAAGTTCAGGGTCAAAGGTCAGGGGACATGCCCTCCAGAGGGGCACCCCCGTACAAGTGTTCCGAGGCGCTGACGGACAGACGTCTGAGGCAGCTGAACGTCCAGAGGTCCAGCCCAGAGAGACAGCTGGTGAACGGACATGGGGTGGAGCACAACAGGCTGGTTGGTCGAGTGTCTGTAGGGGTGGGGGGTCAGGGAGGAGGAGACAGAGGAGGTTACAGTGATATCCTGATGGACTATGTGTGGGGGAAGCAGCAGAGGCAGGTTGAACAGGTCCACGGCAATGGGAAGTTCCCCTCCTCTGTCCCTGCACCTTCTCTTTCTCACTTCAATGGTTACCCCCACCCTCACCCCCAGCCGCAGGGGCATCTCTCCGGACCCCAGCATCTCTCCGGGGGCCCTCCAGCCTACAGAAGTCCCCTGATGCTCCGGGGGAAGCCTGGCGAGCCACGTCGGGTCAAGGTGACCCGCACCAAGTCCTGTGGTCCCTTTATTCCTCTCCAGCAACACCAGCAGGAGGCTCTTCTTTCCTCCTCCTCTGATCCTCCTCTCCCTCCCACCTCCACCTCTACCGGGACCTCCACAGCTACCCTGTACCCCCACCAGGGGTTTGGGGTTGAATCCCACCAGCACCAGTTGGGGCCTGGATCAGGACCAGGTCTGAGACCACCCCAGTACTCTGACTCCGTCACCCCAGATGACCCCACCCGCAGCCTGCACAAGGCCCTGGCCCTGGAGGGGTTAAGAGACTGGTACCTGAGAAACACCCTGGGGGGGAAGGGACTGGGGCAGGACAACGGGGGACCCCCCAAGATACATACCACAGACTCCCTGCATGGGTCACACCCTCACCAGCTCCCCCACCAGCCCCAGGCCTACCAGGGAGACTACCATCCTCGCCAACTGCCAAAGTCACAGACCTTCCAGGGGCTTCCACTACATGGCAGGTTGGTTATGTCTGAGAGGTTGTTGTGAGTCTGTGTGCTCTCGTGTTCTGGTTGTTGTCCTATTACATAGGAAGACATTCATATTGAACGTTAGCTTTTACTCTCTCTCTCTCTCTCTCTCGCTCTCTCTCTCTCTCTCGCTCTCTCTCTCTCTCTCTCTCTCTCTCTCTCTCTCTCTCTCTCTCTCTCTCTCGCTCTCTCTCTCCCTCTCTCTCTCTCTCTCTCTCTCTCTCTCTCTCTCTCTCTCTCTCTCTCTCTCTCTCTCTCTCTCTCTCTCTCTCTCTCTCTCTCTCTCTCTCTCTCTCTCTCTCTCTCTCTCAGGTCGGTAGAGTTGTCTCTGTACCAGGAGTCCTTCCCATCCCAGATGCAGGAGCTGACCCTGAAAGAACCCAGCACTGACAGAGGTGACCTGCCGACCCCGGGCACACTGGTCTGACAACAACAACAACAAACAGAGGTGACCTGCCCACCCCGGGCACACTGGTCTGACAACAACAACAACAAACAGAGGTGACCTGCCCACCCCGGGCACACTGGTCTGACAACAACAACAACAAACAGAGGTGACCTGCCGACCCCGGGCACACTGGTCTGACAACAACAACAACAAACAGAGGTGACCTGCCGACCCCGGGCACACTGGTCTGACAACAACAACAACAAACAGAGGTGACCTGCCGACCCCGGGCACACTGGTCTGACAACAACAACAACAAACAGAGGTGACCTGCCCACCCCGGGCACACTGGTCTGACAACAACAACAACAAACAGAGGTGACCTGCCCACCCCGGGCACACTGGTCTGACAACAACAACAACAAACAGAGGTGACCTGCCGACCCCGGGCACACTGGTCTGACAACAACAACAAACAAACATGTTATTGACTGATGACACAATCATGTTATAGAGCACCTTACTGTACCAACATACAGAAAGGAGAACATGAAAGACAACAGCGCTGATATCCAGAGCAACTTACAGGAGCAATTAGGGTTAAGGGCCTTGCTCAAGGGCACAGCGACACATTTTTCACATAGTACTCTCAGGGATTCAAACCTTTCAGTTACTGGCCCAACGCTCTTAACCGCTAGGCTATCTGTATGGAAGACATTCATTTACACAATATTTAATTTGTCTTCTTTCTGTCCAGTTTTGGGAGACAATAACCAGGTCTTCATCCAACCTTTAGATGTGAGTAAAGTACATGTCGGATAAAGAAAGGGACAACAGGCTTGATGGAAACAGAACATTAGAAACGTTCAGAATGTCGACATAACAGAATACGCTAGACGAGGTGGGATCTGTTTGTGTCTGTGAAATTAATAATGCGAGAAATGTTGGTGGAAACGTCTTTATGAGGAAATATTGACATAATAACCGTCATATCGAAGTAAACTTGGAGTCAAGCGATAACATGTTGTGTGGTCCTCCCACTACGACTCCTCCGGAAACCATGCAGTTTATTAGGCTACAGATTAAATAAGTTATGATGAACTTCACAGGGTGGTGAAAGGGCAAGGTGATGAGCTTGATGCTCCTTTCCAATAAATATCGAGGGTCTTATTCTGGTGAAATGATGATTGATGCTTGGCTGCCGTTTGACAAATAAAAATAATCTTGCTATTATCCATAATAATCTTACCATGTAGGTAGCCTACCCACACTGTATCTGCCAACTGTTGGCTAGAGCGCACATGCCAAGACCAGAGGGCACATTATATTTTACATTTTAGTCGTTTAGCAGACGCTCTTATCCAGAGCGACTTACAGTTAGTGAGTGCACACATTTTTCATATTCGCTATGTAACACAACAGTTAGTGACAAAACCATCAGTAGAGTTCAAAAAGATGGAAACCCATTTAACTTGTGTTTTTATTTCCGTACATTGGGGAATTACATCGTTAACTTTCCCCCAGAATTCAATCACCCCCGGACATTTCCACAGCACATGTTGAAAAGTATCACCCTTGTGGTGCAGAATTCACATAAAGGTCCCTTGTGGTGCAGAATTCACATAAAGGTCCCTTGTGGTGCAGAATTCACATAAAGGTCCCTTGTGGTGCTGAATTCACATAAAGGTCCCTTGTTGTGCAGAATTCACATAAAGGTCCCTTGTGGTGCAGAATTCACATAAAGGTCCCTTGTGGTGCAGAATTCACATAAAGGTCCCCTGTGGTGCAGAATTCACATAAAGGTCCCCTGTGGTGCAGAATTCACATAAAGGTCCCCTGTGGTGCAGAATTCACATAAAGGTCCCCTGTGGTGCAGAATTCACATAAAGGTCCCCAGTGGTGCAGAATTCACATAAAGGTCCCCAGTGGTGCAGAATTCACATAAAGGTCCCTTGTGGTGCAGAATTCACATAAAGGTCCCCTGTGGAGATGGACTAATACCCATGTGACGTCTTTGAGGTGTTAGATACAGTTGAAGTCGGACGTTTACATACACTTAGGTTGGAGTCATTAAAACTCGTTTTTCAACCACTCCACAGATTTCTTGTTAACAAACAATAGTTTTGGCAAGTCGGTTAGGACCTCTACTTTGTGCATGACACAAGTAATCTTTCCAACAATTGTTTACAGACAGATTATTTCACTTATAATTCACTGTATCACAATTCCAGTGGGTCAGAAGTTTACATACACTAAGTTGACTGTGCCTTTAAACAGCTTGGAAAATTCCAGAAAATGATGTCATGGCTTTAGAAGCTTCTGATAGGCTAATTGACATCATTTGAGTCAATTGGAAGTATACCTGTGGATGTATTTCAAGGCCTACCTTCAAACTCAGTGCCTCTTTGCTTGACATCATGGGAAAATCAAAAGAAATCAGCCAAGACCTCAGAAAAAAATTTTTTAGACCTCCACAAGTCTGGTTCATCCTTGGGAGCAATTTCCAAACGCCTGAAGGTACCACGTTCATCTGTACGAACAATAGTACACAAGCTTAAACACCATGGGACCACGCAGCCGTCATACTGCTCAGGAAGGAGACGTGTTCTGTCTCCTAGAGATGAACGTACTTTTGTGTGAAAAGTGCAAATCAATCCCAGAACAACAGCAAAGGACCTTGTGAAGATGCTGGAGGAAACAGGTACAAAAGTATCTATATCCACAGTAAAACGAGTCCTATATCGACATAACCTGCAAGGCCGCTCAGCAAGGAAGAAGCCACTGCTCCAAAACCGCCATAAAAAAGCCAGACTACGGTTTGCAACTGCACATGGGGGCAAAGATCTTACTTTTTGGAGAAATGTCCTCTGGTCTGATGAAACAAAAATAGAACTGTTTGGCCATAATGACCATCGTTATGTTTGGAGGAAAAAGGGGGGAGCTTGCAAGCCGAAGAACACCATCCCAACCGTGAAGCACAGGGGTGGCAGCAACATGCTGTGGGGGTGCTTTGCTGCAGGAGGGACTGGTGCACTTCACAAAATAGATGGCATCATGAGGAAGGAAAATTATGTGGATATATTGAAGCAACATCTCAAGACATCAGTCAGGAAGTTAAAGCTTGGTCGCAAATGGGTCTTCCAAATGGACAATGACCCCAAGCATACTTCCAAAGTTGTGGCAAAATGGCTTAAGGACAACAAAGTCAAGGTATTGGAGTGGCCATCACAAAGCCCTGACCTCAATCATATAGAAAATGTGTGGGCAGAACTGAAAAGGTGTGTGCGAGCAAGGAGGCCTACAAACCTGACTCAGTTACACCAGCTCTGTCAGGAGGAATGGGCCAAAATTCACCCAAGTTATTGTGGGAAGCTTGTGGAAGGCTACCCGAAACATTTGACCCAAGTTAAACAATTTAAAGGCAATGCTACCAAATACTAATTGAGTGTATGTAAACTTCTGACCCACTGGGAATGTGATGAAAGAAATAAAAGCTGAAAGAAATCATTCTCTCTACTATTATTCTGACATTTCACATTCTTAAAATAAAGTGGTGATCCTAACTGACCTAAGACAGGGAATTTTTACTAGGATTAAATGTCAGGAATTGTGAAAAACTGAGTTTAAATGTATTTGGCTAAGGTGTATGTAAACTTCAGATTACAACTGTAGGTTCTATGGCAAATGTTCAAATTAATTAATTGGTGATTGGAGTTTTTAGATGATCCAAATATATTTTTCCCAATTCCTTTCTGTCAAAGTGTTATATATTTTCCTCATACATTAGATTTTTTATTAATCTAATTAATCAGTTAATGGTTTTTGTGCTGCTATAAATAATTGACTATAGATATCAGAAACAACTCTGGACCTCACCACAGCGGGACAGTAGATTTTCAGGCAGTTTCATTTGCTTTGCCACAATACATACAGGTGTGTAGGAGTTTACCTTTCTAAGTAGACCTACCAGCATTGTTTTTAAGTAGACCTACCAGCATTGTTTTTAAGTAGACCTACCAGCATTGTTTTTATAAACACAAACCCACAAAAGTGTTCACTAGGTATGAAAAATGTATGCACTCACTAAACTGTAAGTCGCTCTGGATAAGAGCGTCTGCTAAATGACTAAAATGTAAAATGTAGGTGTCACCATTATGAATTTTATTATTTTAGGACCTTTTTGTTCAACATCTAGGAGTCATTATACTCCTTATAGAGTAGGTCTACATTCTGAAATACACATTTTCACATTAATTTATTCAACATTAAAAATATTAAAATTAAAGACTCAAAAGTACAATTTTAGATTGTGTAATTTTAAGACATATTGTTTGGAATAATATACTCTAGAAGTACATCCCATTTCCAGAGTGCTAATTCTGAAGGTATGGTACATTTTATGAGCACAGTGAATGGTGAAATGCATTCAAAGGGAACTCCCTCTTCTGGTGATTTGCAAATGTGCTGTGGTTGGTTAATGACCTACAGTGCATTCGGAAAGTATTCAGACCCCTTGACTTTTCAACATTTTGTTACGTTACAGCCTTATTCTAAAATGGATTAAATAAATAAAAATTTGAAACTCAAAGCAATGATTTCTCAAAGCAACTGAAAAAACTCAGATGGAAAATTTACTTTGAGTTACACTAATTAGTTTGTCCCATACTTCCATTAGATTAAATGAATCCTGTTGTTGGTATGATAGGATTTGTGATTTTGAGAATGAGAATATTTATAAATGTACAAAAATGCAACATGAAGTCGTTGGTGCCAAAATTCTAATTCCAGTTTTCTGACCATCTCCATGAATTGAAACAACCATGAGACCAGCCAGATTAAATATGAAATCAGGTATTGACCTCCCAGTCTGCCAGGTCAGACAGACTTCTCAGACCAAAACACTGGAATGGATGAATGGATAAGTATTGCTGTTTAATCTACCTTCATCCATAACATCAAATACATCAGGAAGTGTGATGGGATGTTGTTCCCACTGTGACTATTAAAACCTACCCAAACCAAAAACCGTGGATTGATGGCAGCATTCGCGAAAAACTGAAAGTCACGGCAAGGTGACTGGGAATATGGTTGAATAGAAACAGTGTAGTTATTCTATCCGTAAGGCAATCAAACAGGCAAAGTGGAGTGTCAATTCAACGGCTCAGACATGAGACGTATGCACCAGGGTCCATAGACAATCATGGATTACAAAAAGAAAACCTGCCACGTCACGGACACCGACGTCTTGCTCCCAGGATTACATTTACGTCATTTAGCAGACGCTCTTATCCAGAGCGACTTACAGTTAGTGAGTGCATACATTATTTTGTTTGAGTATATATTTTTTTTTATACCCCCCCTTGGGAATCGAACCCACAACCCTGGCTTTGCAAACACCATGCTCTACCAACTGAGCTACATCCCTGCCGACCATTCCCTCCCCTACCCTGGACGATGCTGGGCCAATTGTGCGCCACCCCATAGGTCTCCCGGTCGGCTACGACAGAGCCTGGATTCGAACCAGGATCTCTAGTGGCACAGCTAGCACTGCGATGCAGTGCCTTAGACCACTGCGCCACTTGGGAGACCTACAAAAAGAAAACCAGCCACGTCGCCAACACCGACGTCTTGCTCCCAGACAAGCTAAACACCTTCTTCGCCCGCTTTGAGGATAACTCAGTGCCACCGACGAGGCCCGCTACCAAGGACTGTGGCCTCTCCTTCTCCGTGGCCGACGTGATTAAGACATTTAAGCGTGTTAACCCTTGCAAGGCTGCCGGCCCAGACGGCATCCGTAGCCCCGTCCTCAGAGCATGCACAGACCAGCTGGCTGGTGTGTTTACGGACATATTCATTCTCTCCCTTTCCCAGTCTGCTGTCCCCACATGCTTCAAGATGTCCACCATTGTTCCTGTACCCAAGAACGCATAGGTAACTGAACTAAATGACTATCGCCCCGTAGCACTCACTTCTGTCATCATGAAGTGCTTTGAGAGGCTAGTTAAGGATCATATCACCTCTACCTTACCTGACACCCTAGACCCACTTCAATTTGCTTACCGCCCCAATAGATCCACAGACGATGCAATTGCCATCACACTGCACACTGCCCTATCCCATCTGGACAAGAGGAATACCTATGTAAGAATGCTGTTCATTGACTATAGCCCAGCCTTCAACACCATAGTACCCTCCAAGCTCATCATTAAGCTCGAGGCCCTGGGTCTGAACCCCGCCCTGTGCAACTGGACCCTGGACTTCCTGACGGGCCGCCCCCAGGTGGTGAAGGTAGGAAACAACACCTCCACTACGCTGATCCTCAACACTGGGGCCCCACAAGGGTGCGTTCTCAGCCCCCTCCTGTACTCCCTGTTCACCCATGACTGCGTGGCCACGCACACCTCCATCTCAATCATCAAGTTTGCAGATGACACAACAGTAGTAGGCTTGATTACCAACAATGACGAGACCACCTACAGGGAGGAGGTGAGGGCCCTGGCGGTGTGGTGCCAGGAAAATAACCTCTCCCTCAACGTCAACAAAAGGAAGGAGCTGATCGTGGACTTCAGGAAACAGCAGAGGGAGCACGCCCCTATCCACATCGACGGGACCGCAGTGGAGAAGGTGGAAAGCTTCAAGTTCCTCAGAGTACACATCACTGACAAACTGAAATGGTCCACCCATGCAGACAGTGTGGTGAAGAAGGCGCAACAGAGCCTCTTCAATCTCAGGAGGCTGAAGAAATTTGGCTTGGCCCCTAAGACCCTCACAAACTTTTACAGATGTACAATTGAGAGCATCCTGTCGGGCTGTATCACCGCCTGGTATGGCAACTGCACCGCCCGCAACCGCAGGGCTCTCCAGAGGGTAGTGCAGTCTGCCCAACGCATCACCAGGGGCACACTGCCTGCCCTCCAGGACACCTACAGCACCCGATGTCACAGGAAGGCCAAAAAGATCATCAAGGACATCAACCACCCGAGCCACGGCCTGTTCATCCCGCTATCATCCAGAAGGCGAGGTCAGTACAGGTGCATCACAGCTTGGACCGAGAGACTGAAAAACAGCTTCTATCTCAAGGCCATCAGACTGTTAAACAGCCATCACTAGCCGGCTACCACCCGGCTACTCAACTCTGCACCTTAGAGGCTGCTGCCCTATATACATAGACATGGAATCACTGGTCACTTTAATAATGTTTACATACTGCTTTACTCATCTCATATGTATATACTGTATTCTATTCTACTGTATTTTAGTCAATGCCACTCTGACATTGCTCGTCCTAATATTTATATATTTCTTAATTCCATTATTTTACTTTTAGATGTGTGTGTATTGTTGTGAATCGTTAGATACTACTGCACTGTTGGAGCTAGGAACACAAGCATTTCGTTACACCCGCAATAACATCTGATAAAAATGTGTAAGTGACCAATAAGAATTTTATTTTTTATTTTAGTTTATTTAAATCTACCTTCATCCATAACATCAGTTTTCTTGACTTTATGTCCTAATCCATCATAATTCTAATGCATGCAGTTATGGATCAACTCAATGTATAGATCAGATCAACCTAAATGTCTACATTCCCATAAGCCATAGACAGCAATACATACATTTCTGTACAGAATGTTGCTGAACATAGAAAAAATTGCTTGCCGTGCTGTGTTCTCATCTACACAGTTTTCTAAAATACAGTACTAAAGCAATCTTTGCTCAAGGACTTAAGAGTGGACGCCATTCAGGCTGCATCAAGCCTCTAAATCCAGACTGAATCATGCCACGTTTCACCGATGTTTCACCTCATGTGGAACGGAGCCGAATTCAGTCAGGATTTCCAGGCTAGGTTCAATCTACTCCAGGCTAGGTTCAATCTACTGCTCTCTACCCCTCTTTGCTGTATGCTTGTCTCAGGACTAACTAAAAAAATAGCTTTTCTGCTTGCTCTGTTTTGTAATCACAACCAAGCTGCATGACAACAAACAATCAAATCTAACTTTTTTGACAAAGCAATCCAACATTTCTCTCAGGTTAAATGACCAATGGGAGTAGTTGTTTAATTCTGTAGATGGGTCGTTCCACCAATCCTGTGCCTTTTGAGAAGTGTTGATTTCACCTCATTTTGACATTCTGTCATAAAGAGACCCATGGGGCGGTGCACAATTGGTCCAGCGTCGTCCAAGGTAGGGGAGGGTTTGGCCGGCAGGGATGTGGGTTTGTTTCCCACGGGGGGCCAGTATGAAAAAAAAAAAAAACAAAAAAAAAAAAATGTATGCATTCACTAACTGTAAGTCGCTCTGGATAAGAGCGTCTGCTAAATGACGTAAATGTAAATGTAAATGTAAGAGCACATGTTCAACTTCAGAAAAATACATTTTCCCATCTCAAGAGGCAAAAAGAAAAATAATAAGTGCATGTTAAGTGCCAAATAAAGCAACAGGGTTGACCGTAACAGGGTTGACCGTAACAGGGTTGACCGTAACAGGGTTGACCGTAACCTGGTTGACCGTAACAGGGTTGACCGTTACAGGGTTGACGATTTCTTCTTAAATCAGCCGTAAATACCCTTGTGACAAGGGGGAATGGAAAGCTTGTTGTGTACAACAGGGAGAGGCAATTGAATGCAAGTTTCACCAAAAAAAAATACATTTATAGTCTGTCTATCTGTGGGTAAAAGGGTTGACGTGTCAATCTGCTCAGTTTTTCACCACAAAACACCAGAACATGGCCAGAAAGAGTAGAACCTGCTTTTACACTATGATTTGACTTTTAGATGTTCAAAGTTTCAACATATTAAAACGAGAATTCAGTTCACGTAAATAATAATCTTCAGAAATGACTTTTTTCAAAGCAACAAAATTACTTCAAAGCAACTCCCTAGAAGTGACAGCGTTGATGGAGGGGCATTTCAGCGAGCCTTTATTCATATAAAAAAAATCTGATTTATTGAATTCTCCATGTGGTCTATATTAAAAGGGCACTTCATTTAATATAACAGGCTTTTAAAATGCTATATTGGTGCACAATTTCTACTGAAAATATAAGACACAAAAGGCCTTCTGTCACGCTCTGGCTCCGGGACTCTGTAATTTGAGCCAGGGTGTGTTCATTCGTTGGGTGTATTTCTATGTTTGTATTTCTGTTGGGTTTATTTCTATGTTTGGTCAATGACTCCCAATCGGAGGTAACGAGTGTCAGCTGTCGGCTCGTTATCTCTGATTGGGAGCCATATTTAATCTGTATGTTTTCCTGTGGGTGTTGTGGGTTTTTGTTCCATTTCGGTATGTTTAACCGTTGGACTTCACGAGTCGTGTTTTGGTTTGTTCGTTACGTTAATTAAAATAAAGTCATGTTTGTATCACACGCTGCGCCTTGGTCCGCTTCCTGTAACGACGATCGTGACAGAAAAACCCACCAAGATGGGACCAAGCAGCGTGTCCAGGGAGCCATCGCTGGGAGATCCCTCACAGATCTCCTTCGCCTCCTGGACTGGGTCAAGCCGAGTGAGGAAGAGAGGGCTTGACATTATGGCAGAAGGGCGAGAAGCTGGCGAGGGACATGGAGACCTGGGCCACGGGTAGGAGAGACGCCCCGAAAAATTTTAGGGGGCTCACGACGGCGGACCAGCAGGAGGCCGCGATAGAGCGGTCCAGTGGGTTGCCGGAGAAGGCCGCCAGGTTACGGGGGCCACTGGTCAAAGAGGGGATGGAGGAAGTAGAGGCACGGCGAGAGGTACTGGCGTGTGTTGCCAGTCCGGTTCGGCCCGTTCCAGATCCTGGTGTAGGGCCAGTGGTGTGTGTCCCCAGTACAGTCCGGCCCATCCAAGCTTCCCGCACCAAGCCAGTGGTGTGCGTCGTCCAGTCCAGTCCGGCCCATTCCTGCTCCCCGCATCAAGTCTGTGGTGCGTCTCGTCAGCCCGGCTCTGCCCGTTCCTGCTCTCCGCACCAGGTCTGTGGTGCGCGTCGCCAGTTCAGCCCGGCCTGTCCCTGCTCCCCGCATCAAGTCTGTGGTGCGTCTCGTCAGCCCGGCTCTGCCCGTTCCTGCTCCCCGCACCAGGTCTGTGGTGCGTCCGTCAGCCCTGTCCGGCCCAGTCCTGCTCCCGCACCAAGTCTGTGGTGCGTTTCGTTCAGCCCTGTCCGGCCCGGTTCCGCTCTCCGCACCAAGTCAGGGTGCGCTTTGTCAGCCCGGTCCGGCCCATTCCTGCTCCCCGCGCCAAGGCAGTGGTGCGCGTCGTCAGCCTGGTAAGGCCCGTTCGTCCTCCACGCACCAAGCCAGGGGCGCGTGTCGTCAGTCCGGCTCCGGCCAGCGGGGCTAGACAGGACCAGGGGTACTTTGGGGGGGTGGGAGAGGAGGTGGGGATCAAGGCCAGAGCCAGAGCCACCGCCGAGGAGGTATGCCCACCCAGCCCTCCCTTGTTTAGCCCGTATTGAGGCGCGGTCGCAGTCCGCGCCTTTAGGGGGTACTGTCACGCTCTGGCTCCGGGACTCTGTAATTTGAGCCAGGGTGTGTTCATTCGTTGGGTGTATTTCTATGTTTGTATTTCTGTTGGGTTTATTTCTATGTTTGGTCAATGACTCCCAATCGGAGGTAACGAGTGTCAGCTGTCGGCTCGTTATCTCTGATTGGGAGCCATATTTAATCTGTATGTTTTCCTGTGGGTGTTGTGGGTTTTTGTTCCGTTTCGGTATGTTTAACCGTTGGACTTCACGAGTCGTGTTTTGGTTTGTTCGTTACGTTAATTAAAATAAAGTCATGTTTGTATCACACGCTGCGCCTTGGTCCGCTTCCTGTAACGACGATCGTGACACCTTCTTTTCTTGGAAGGCCCCAGGTGTACCTAGTCTAACACCAATGTTGTGTTGTTAATTCAATGAATTATTATTATTATGAAGATTCTCAGTTTCATCAGTAGAATCTATTGTGGCTTTTTAATGCTTACAACTTGTGCAACTTTTGAACTTTGACTTTGACCAAATACCTGTGATATGAGCTGCTTACGGCGTGTGCTTCGGGTGGTCATGTGACATGACGTGGCACTGTTTGTAAAGCTCAACCAATGAGTTTATAATGATGTCGTCCGTTCGAGTCGATTACGTTTTGTGATGTGTGTTTTCTGAGGTTTTGTACAGCTTCTCAGTGATGGGTAGTGAACTTTGAAACACATTTACACCTGTGTTTTCTAGACTGTTTCATTACGGCAATGCAATTTCCTGTGTTTTTTTGACCCCCTGCTTTCTTTCTTTCTTTCTTTCTTTCTTTCTTTCTTTGAGGTTGTAAATTACATAATCCTGGTCTCCTTGGATTATTATGGAACATAAAGAGCACAGGAGGAAGCCGAGGGGAAATGCTTTCATTTCTGAACAACTCTTTCATTCATTTTAACAACAAGGACTGGAGGAGAACTGCAAGGAGGAGAACAATGTCTTTTCAACTTTGACTCGTTCATTCTTCTATTGTGATTGTGACAATGGACTTTTTGATGGACCTAATGGAAAAACTCTTTTGCATAGCAATGAATGAATGCACCCTGTAAAAATATATTACTAAGCTTTTTGTATTTTTTTTCTGTTGTTTGTCATTTGCACTAGCTACTTTGTCTCTGATCTGTTTGTGCAGAATGATTCATATGACAAATTAATTTGCATTATTGTATGAATGGATGCTGTAACTGCTGTTTTTATTAAAGTGATTATCTGTTAACTGCGAAGATGCATAATGACTGAGTGGTTTCTTCTTGTGTGGGTTTATAGGGGAAAATGGTAGCACTTTATTTGATGGGCACCTACATAGGCAACCTGGTCTCAGAGCATTTCATATTATTCTGTATGTAAATCCCAGACACTCCATTTAGTATGAGATGTTACAAATTGCAATTCGTACAATATGTCACGAATTTCCCAAAATGTATGATGTTACGAATTCCAATTTGTTGTTGCTAACTTTAGCTAGGTGGCTAATGCTAACATTAGCTAGCTGGCTAACATTAGCTAGGCTAGGGGTTAAGGGGTTAAGGTTAGGAGTTAGGGGAAGGGTTAGCTAACATGCTAAGAATTTGCAAAGTAGCTAATTAGCTAAAATGATGAAGTTATCCATGATGAGAATCGGAACACCCAACCTTTGGGTTGCTAGACGTTCACATTATACGCCCACTCGTCCACCCCGACCAACCACCCTCCTTTCGTTTTTGCCTTATGTAACCTTCAGTCTTATGTAACCGTACCAAACATAACGTATCATACTATTGAGTGTCCCAGATTTGCATTTCCTATGTTACATCTAGTGTATGAAACCAGGCTGACATAGAACATCATAACACATTGATTGATTTTATTTGTCAGTAAAAAAAAAAACATATACAGTGCCAGTCAAAAGTTTGGACAAACCTACTCATTCAAGGGTTTTTCTTTATTTTTACTATTTTCTACATTGTAAAATAATAGTCAAGACATCAAAACTATGAAATAACACATTTGGAATCATGTAGTAACCAAAATTGTTAAACAAATCAAAATATATTTTATATTTTATATTCTTCAAATATCCACCCTTTGCCTTGACAGTTTTGCACACTCATGGCATTCTCTCAACCAGCTTCATGAGGAATGCTTTTCCAACAGTCTTGAAGGAGTTCCCACATATGCTGAGCACTTGTTGGCTGATTTTCCTTCACTTGGTGGTCCAACTCATCCCAAACCATCTCAACTTGGTTGAGGTCGGGTGATTGTGGAGGCCAGGTCATCTGATGCAGCACTCCATCACTCTCCTTCTTGGTCAAATAGCCCTTACAGAGCCTGGAGGTGTGTTTTGGGTCATTGTCCTGTTGAAAAACAAATGATAGTCCCACTAAGCGCAAACCAGATGGGATGGCGTACCGCTGCAGAATGCTGTGATAGCCATGCTGGTTAAGTGTGCCTTGAATTCTAAATAAATCACAGACCGTGTCACCAGCAAAGCACACCCACACCCTCACACCTCCTCCTCCATGCTTCATGGTGGGAACCATACATGCAGAGATCATCCGTTCACCTACTCTGCATCTCACAAAGACATGGCGGTTGGAACCAAAGATCTCACATTTGGACTCATCAGACCAAAGGTCAGATTTCCACTGGTCTAAGTCTCTTCTTCTAATTGGTGTCCTTTAGTAGTGGTTTCTTTGCAGCAATTCGACCATGAAGGCCTGATTCACACAGTCTCCTCTGAACAGTTGATGTTGAGATGTGTCTGTTACTTGAACTCTGTGAAGCATTTGTTTGGGCTGCAATTTCTGAGGCTGGTAACTCTAATTAACTTATCCTCTGCAGCAGAGGTAACTCTGGGTCTTGCTTTCCTGTGGCGGTCCTCATGAGAGACAGTTTCATCATAGCGCTTGATGGTTTTTGCAAAGTTCTTGAAATGTTCCGTATTGACTGACCTTCACGTCTTAAAGTAATGATGGACTGTCGTTTCTCTTTCCTTATTTGAGCTGTTATTGCCATAATATGGACTTGGTCTTTTACCAAATAGGGCTATCTTCTGTATACCACCCCTACATTGTCACAACACAACTGATTGGCTCAAATGCATTAAGAAGGAAATAAATTCCATAAATTAACTTTTAACAAGGCACACCTGTTAATTGAAATGTATTCCAGGTGACTACCTCATGAAGCTGGTTGAGAGAATGCCAAGAGTATGCAAAGCTGTCATCAAGGCAAAGGGTGGCTACTTTGAAGAATCTCAAATATAAAATATATTTTTGATTTGTTTAACACTTTTCTTTGGTTACTACATGATTCCATATGTGTTATTTCATAGTTTTGATGTCTTCACTATTATTCTACAATGTAAAAAATAGTAAAAATAAAGAAAAACCCTTGAATGAGTAGAATGTGTCCAAACTTTTGACTGGTAGTGTATATACACAATATAAAACGTGGCCGGGATTGCGCAATAAAGTCAGACTTATTTTTTAAAAATATTTTTTTACGTTGATATAGACCTTTTTTGGAATGTAAACAATAACAAACTCATTTAGAACGCCCCACTCTACATCCGGCTAGCTAGCTTCCCCAGAGAACTGTGTCAAGTGTTTACAAGCAGAACATTTAACAAAGTCTACTTATAAAGACAAGGAACAGTGGGGTCCTAGTCAGTGTATGGAGGAGTTGGAGACCAACCTGGTCTCAGAGCATTTCGTATTATTTCTTTATGTAAATCCGGGAACACTCCCTTTTAGTATGATATGTTACGTTGGGTATGGTATGTATTCATTTGTGGTTGTCCATCACCCATTTCGTATGATATGTTACGAATTACAATTCATATTGTATGTGACCGTTCCTGGTGCAAAAACAATGTCCTATCCCAGAGCTCGAGTAAATTACATTACTAAGCTGCTCCCGAATATACTACGTCAGGACATGGAAATCGATTCTATCGTAGTCCATGTGGGTTTTAATTACATTATGAAGGGCAGCTTTGAACAGTTGAAACTGGATTTTAAAGAACTGATTGACTCTGCTAGTGTAACGGTTCTCATATGCTTGGACGCCAAAAGGACACAGTGCTGTTCTCTTTCACGGTTTATTCTGTAGACACACACATAACACTGTGTAAACTTCAGAGCAACTGCAAATCCGTCATGAAATATCCATCAAACTCTTTAGCTTTTTTTTATAAAATAGTTGTAGAAAAGCTAAATGCATATTTACATATATTACATCTATAGCAACATGACTACAGAGGAGCGCTCAACTTATAATGACTGCATCTGATGGCCGTAACACAGCACCGCAGCACATGGGCTACACAAGTGACATAACACGTGTACAGTAACATAACATTGTTCCATAGCCGTTTGGGAGCACGTACCTGCAGACACACACAACACAATGTGTAAACTAAAGAGCAACTGCAAATCCGTCATGAAATCTGAGTGACATGAAATAAAAAATACATTTACACTTCACGAGGCGACTAACCTCATTAGCAAGGAAAGTACAGGACGGACGCTAGCTAGCCTTTAGCGTACAGCAACATGCTAACTTTTGTAAATGTCCATAAAATTGTAAATACAGGACACAACTCTGTAACACCGTCACATAACATGTCAACATCGATAGTGATTATAAAACAATATAGTTTCCAGCCATTACACGTACATTAGATATCATTTTTAAAAAGTGAAAACACTGGGTGCAGCATGGATCACGATACATACCTCCATCAAAGTTTAACAACTCTTTGGCTGGATCCTGCGTGGTCATGCGCACATGTATGCACAGAGATGCAGTTGCACAAATAATACAGCAGGTGGCTCCACAACTATACAGACTTATACCTGGCTGCTTAATTATAGCAAAACTCATTCAACCAAGAATGTCTATTTCAACCCTGTTACACTAGACACTAATAAAAGACCCATCATATCTGGCACTGTGCCCTCTCTGAATCGTGGCATTGAACGCTTTAGCAGGATTGTTTCTCTTCACTGGCTAAGTGATTATTGCAGCTCAATGGGTGTAACTTTTGTTGACCATTTCGATACCTTTTGGGAAAAAAACACGTTTTATAAGGAGGATAGAATCCATCCAAATAATTTGCGTTCCTGGATCCTTTCACAGCATTATAAGGCTGCGTTGAGACAATGACTTATTAATGACCCAAAGCCCAGCTCAGTTAATCTCTATGGGATTGGTGTCCTGTATACGGGACGGTTGAGCTAACGTGTGCTAATGTGATTAGCATGACTGCTTTAAGTAACAGCAAACTTTCCAGGACATAGACATGTCTTATATGGGCAGAAAGCTTAAATTATTGTTAATCTAACTGCACTGTCCAATTTACAGTAGCTATTACAGTGAAAAAATACCATGCTATTGTTTGAGGACAGTGCACAACAACAAAAAACATATCACGGCAACTGGTTTGATACATTCACCTCTTGCTCTGATTTGTCATCCTAAGGGTCCCAGAGATAAAATGTAGCATAGTTTTGTTTGATAAAATAAATTTTTATGTTCAAATGTAGGAACTGGGTTTTACAGTTTGAACCCCTGCTGTCTCTGGCTCCACATCCACCCCGCCCGGCCATCTAGATGTGTGAAAGTTAGTGTATAAGCTAATGATCCATCATGTATGACATTCCTGTGAGTGTGTAAACGTACATTTTGTATTACCATATAATCATATCATTTTTGTATGTTCTCTATAGTTATGTACTTGAAAATGTATCAATCGACCAATTCAGCACATTTGGGCAGACTTGATACAAAATAGTCCAGTATTGCAATGCTTCACTGGATCAATCTGAAACGTTGCACACACTGATGCCATCTAGTGGCCAAAATCTAAATTGCACCTAAACTGCAATATTATATTGTGGCCTTTCTGTTGCATTTCAAACATGATGGAACAAAAAAGAAATAGAAAAAACATGTTTTATTTATATTCTCTTTTACCAGATCTAATGTGTTATATTCTCCTACATTCATTTCACATTTCCACAAACTTCAAAGTGTTGCCTTTCAAATGGTATCAAGAATATGCATCTCCTGAGCTACAGGCAGTTAGATTTGGGTATGTCATTTTAGGCGAAAAATGAAAAAAAGGGTCCGATCGTTAAGAGGTTAATCCCTAACATTGTGACGCTGAGTTGTCATAATGCTTCAGCAAATGTACATTATCCCAGGGGCGTTGGTAGACACAATGTAAGTAACCTAATTTTGTCCCTCTAACTGCCCTGAATGCCTCTGCTGATCCTACAGCTATTGAATGCAGTAATAATGTGCCTATGAACCAGAGTAATACTGTTAGCACTAAGGTGGTGTGCCCTAATAGGAAGTCCACTATGTGCAGCTCACCCTGCACTAACATAAATAACATGATCATGTCTACTTCTGCTAAGCTTCCCAGTAAAGCAATGAAAACAAGTAAGTATCCCAGAAGAAAAGTGCTCAAAAATAGCCCACGTTAACATATGTAGCTTAAGAAACAAGGTTCATGAATTCAATAATTTGCTAGTAACAGATGACTATCTCTGAAACTCACTTAGATAATACACGGACGGCAGAGTGAAGGAAAAGCAGCCAACAAGTGCTCAGCATATGTGGGAACTCCTTCAAGACTGTTGGAAAAGTGAATGAGTAGGTGTGTCCAAATTTTTGACTGGTACTGAACCTTTGATGATGCAGTGGTAGCAATACAAGCTTATAACATTTACAGAAAATACAGAAATGCCAATGGTGGAGGTGTTGCTGTTTATATTCAGAACCACATTCCTGTAAAGCTTAGAGATGATCTCATGTTAAATACTGTTGAAGTAATATGGCTACAGGTTCACCTGCCTCACCTAAAGCCCATTCTGGTGGGAAGCTGCTATAGACCACCAAGTGCTAACAGTCAGTATCTGGATAACGTGTGAAATCAAATCAAATCAAATGTTATTTGCCACATGCGCTGAATACAACAGGTGTAGACATTACAGTGAAATGCTTACTTACAAGCCCTTAACCAACAATGCAGTTTTATAAAGAAAAATGTAAAATAAAAAAGTATTAATTATTTTCAGTTGTTTGTCATATTTATCCATTTTTAAACAAATTCATTGGAATATAAGTTATTAAATATTTATTAAACACACACACACACACACATTAAACATTTCATAACAATTACAATAACTTAACACAATGGCTTTTTTCCAGATTTATTTTTTTGGCCCAGAGGTCGTAAATGAATCCCACCCCAGTTCAATTTGAGCTTAGCTCGTGAGCCGACCTCCGACCTCTGACAGTGCTGGCACCGTATCTAGTCCCCAGCGGTAACAGAGAAGAGCTCGTTACAGAACAATCATTCTGCATCCCCTTCTTTTAGGGTGTTTGTAGTGGTTTTGGACCCTGGAACAACGTTCTTCAGTGGCGCCACAGCTTTCTTCAGCGCCACAGCTTTCTTCAGTGCCACAGCTTTCTTCAGCGCCACAGCTTTCTTCAGCGCCACAGCTTTCTTCAGCGCCACAGCTTTCTTCAGCGCCACAGGTTTCTTCAGTGCCACAGCTTTCTTCAGTGCCACAGCTTTCTTCAGCGCCACAGCTTTCTTCAGCGCCACAGGTTTCTTCAGTGCCACAGCTTTCTTCAGTGCCACAGCTTTCTTCAGTGCCACAGCTTTCTTCAGTGCCACAGCTTTCTTCAGCGCCACAGCTTTCTTCAGTGCCACAGCTTTCTTCAGTGCCACAGCTTTCTTCAGTGCCACAGCTTTCTTCAGTGCCACAGCTTTCTTCAGTGCCACAGCTTTCTTCAGTGCCACAGGTTTCTTCAGTGCCACAGCTTTCTTCAGTGCCACAGCTTTCTTCAGTGCCACAGCTTTCTTCAGTGCCACAGGTTTCTTCAGTGCCACAGCTTTCTTCAGTGCCACAGGTTTATTCAGTGCCACAGGTTTCTTCAGTGCCACAGGTTTCTTCAGTGCCACAGCTTTCTTCAGTGCCACAGCTTTCTTCAGTGCCACAGCTTTCTTCAGTGCCACAGGTTTCTTCAGTGCCACAGGTTTCTTCAGTGCCACAGCTTTCTTCAGTGCCACAGCTTTCTTCAGTGCCACAGCTTTCTTCAGTGCCACAGCTTTCTTCAGTGCCACAGGTTTCTTCAGTGCCACAGCTTTCTTCAGTGCCACAGCTTTCTTCAGTGCCACAGCTTTCTTCAGTGCCACAGGTTTCTTCAGTGCCACAGCTTTCTTCAGTGCCACAGGTTTCTTCAGTGCCACAGGTTTCTTCAGTGCCACAGCTTTCTTCAGTGCCACAGCTTTCTTCAGTGCCACAGCTTTCTTCAGTGCCACAGGTTTCTTCAGTGCCACAGGTTTCTTCAGTGCCACAGCTTCCTTCAGTGCCACAGCTTTCTTCAGTGCCACAGGTTTCTTCAGTGCCACAGCTTTCTTCAGTGCCACAGGTTTCTTCAGTGCCACAGGTTTCTTCAGTGCCACAGCTTTCTTCAGTGCCACAGGTTTATTCAGCGCCACAGCTTTCTTCAGTGCCACAGGTTTATTCAGCGCCACAGCTTTCTTCAGCGCCACAGCTTTATTCAGTGCCACAGCTTTCTTCAGTGCCACAGCTTTCTTCAGTGCCACAGGTTTCTTCAGTGCCACAGCTTTCTTCAGTGCCACAGCTTTCTTCAGTGCCACAGGTTTCTTCAGTGCCACAGCTTTCTTCAGTGCCACAGCTTTCTTCAGTGCCACAGGTTTCTTCAGTGCCACAGCTTTCTTCAGTGCCACAGCTTTCTTCAGTGCCACAGCTTTCTTCAGTGCCACAGCTTTCTTCAGTGCCACAGCTTTCTTCAGTGCCACAGCTTTCTTCAGTGCCACAGCTTTCTTCAGTGCCACAGGTTTCTTCAGTGCCACAGCTTTCTTCAGTGCCACAGCTTTCTTCAGTGCCACAGGTTTCTTCAGTGCCACAGCTTTCTTCAGTGCCACAGGTTTCTTCAGTGCCACAGGTTTCTTCAGTGCCACAGCTTTCTTCAGTGCCACAGGTTTCTTCAGTGCCACAGGTTTCTTCAGTGCCACAGGTTTATTCAGTGCCACAGCTTTCTTCAGTGCCACAGCTTTCTTCAGTGCCACAGGTTTATTCAGCGCCACAGCTTTCTTCAGTGCCACAAGTTTATTCATTGCCACAGCTTTCTTCAGTGCCACAGGTTTCTTCAGTGCCACAGGTTTCTTCTGTGCCACAGCTTTCTTCAGTGCCACAGCTTTCTTCAGTGCCACAGGTTTATTCAGCGCCACAGCTTTCTTCAGTGCCACAGGTTTATTCAGCGCCACAGCTTTCTTCAGTGCCACAGCTTTCTTCAGAGCCACATCTTTCTTCAGTGCCACAGCTTTCTTCAGTGCCACAGGTTTCTTCAGTGCCACAGCTTTCTTCAGTGCCACAGCTTTCTTCAGTGCCACAGGTTTCTTCAGTGCCACAGCTTTCTTCAGTGCCACAGGTTTCTTCAGTGCCACAGGTTTCTTCAGTGCCACAGCTTTCTTCAGTGCCACAGGTTTCTTCAGTGCCACAGGTTTCTTCAGTGCCACAGCTTTCTTCAGTGCCACAGGTTTCTTCAGTGCCACAGCTTTCTTCAGTGCCACAGGTTTCTTCAGTGCCACAGGTTTATTCAGTGCCACAGCTTTCTTCAGTGCCACAGCTTTCTTCAGTGCCACAGGTTTATTCAGCGCCACAGCTTTCTTCAGTGCCACAGGTTTCTTCAGTGCCACAGCTTTCTTCAGTGCCACAGGTTTCTTCAGTGCCACAGGTTTCTTCCGTGCCACAGCTTTCTTCAGTGCCACAGCTTTCTTCAGCGCCACAGGTTTATTCAGCGCCACAGCTTTCTTCAGTGCCACATGTTTATTCAGCGCCACAGCTTTCTTCAGTGCCACAGCTTTCTTCAGTGCCACAGCTTTCTTCAGTGCCACAGGTTTCTTCAGTGCCACAGGTTTCTTCAGTGCCACAGCTTTCTTCAGTGCCACAGGTTTCTTCAGTGGCACAGCTTTCTTCAGTGCCACAGCTTTCTTCAGTGCCACAGGTTTCTTCAGTGCCACAACTTTCTTCAGTGCCACAGCTTTCTTCAGTGCCACAGGTTTCTTCAGTGCCACAGCTTTCTTCAGTGCCACAGGTTTCTTCAGTGCCACAGCTTTCTTCAGTGCCACAGGTTTCTTCAGTGCCACAGGTTTCTTCAGTGCCACACGTTTCTTCAGTGCCACAGCTTTCTTCAGTGCCACAGCTTTCTTCAGTGCCACAGCTTTCTTCAGTGCCACAGCTTTCTTCAGTGCCACAGGTTTCTTCAGTGCCACAGCTTTCTTCAGTGCCACAGCTTTCTTCAGTGCCACAGCTTTCTTCAGTGCCACAGGTTTCTTCAGTGCCACAGCTTTCTTCAGTGCCACAGCTTTCTTCAGTGCCACAGCTTTCTTCAGTGCCACAGCTTTCTTCAGTGCCACAGGTTTCTTCAGTGCCACAGCTTTCTTCAGTGCCACAGGTTTATTCAGCGCCACAGCTTTCTTCAGTGCCACAGGTTTATTCAGTGCCACAGCTTTCTTCAGTGCCACAGGTTTCTTCAGTGCCACAGGTTTCTTCCGTGCCACAGCTTTCTTCAGTGCCACAGCTTTCTTCAGTGCCACAGGTTTATTCAGCGCCACAGCTTTCTTCAGTGCCACAGGTTTATTCAGCGCCACAGCTTTCTTCAGTGCCACAGCTTTCTTCAGTGCCACAGCTTTCTTCAGTGCCACAGGTTTCTTCAGTGCCACAGATTTCTTCAGTGCCACAGCTTTCTTCAGTGCCACTGGTTTCTTCAGTGCCACAGCTTTCTTCAGTGCCACAGCTTTCTTCAGTGCCACAGCTTTCTTCAGTGCCACAGGTTTCTTCAGTGCCACAGGTTTCTTCAGTGCCACAGCTTTCTTCAGTGCCACAGGTTTCTTCAGTGCCACAGCTTTCTTCAGTGCCACAGCTTTCTTCAGTGCCACAGCTTTCTTCAGTGCCACAGCTTTCTTCAGTGCCACAGGTTTCTTCAGTGCCACAGCTTTCTTCAGTGCCACAGCTTTCTTCAGTGCCACAGGTTTCTTCAGTGCCACAGGTTTCTTCAGTGCCACAGGTTTCTTCAGTGCCACAGCTTTCTTCAGTGCCACAGGTTTCTTCAGTGCCACAGGTTTATTCAGTGCCACAGCTTTCTTCAGTGCCACAGCTTTCTTCAGTGCCACAGCTTTCTTCAGCGCCACAGCTTTCTTCAGCGCCACAGCTTTCTTCAGTGCCACAGCTTTCTTCAGTGCCACAGGTTTCTTCAGTGCCACAGCTTTCTTCAGTGCCACAGGTTTCTTCAGTGCCACAGCTTTCTTCAGTGCCACAGCTTTCTTCAGTGCCACAGCTTTCTTCAGTGCCACAGCTTTCTTCAGTGCCACAGCTTTCTTCAGTGCCACAGCTTTCTTCAGTGCCACAGGTTTCTTTCTCCCTTTGCTTTCTTCCTTCTCTCTAGTTTTTTTGCCTTGTCCTTCAGGACTGTAGCCGTCTCAGCCTTTCTTTTCCTGGGACTCGCCTCCTGCATCCTTGGCCTGGGGGACAACTCCAATATGACCTCTGTAGCTGTTTGTTTTTGTAGAACTGGCACTTCTAACAAAAACAAACAAATAAACAACAACAAGAACTCATGAGTATTGGTTCAATAAACAATTATTTCTAATCACTCTATATGCTACTATATATTTCCTAAAATGAGTGCTGACGTTTTTTCTTACCAACATTCGGAGCAAGGTCACTGGAGACCTGTGGCTGCTGGGTAGGCTGTGGGGTGGAGGTTGTGGCGGATGTTGATGTTGTGACAGGTTGTGGCGGAGGTTGTGACAGGGGTAGAGGTCATGGTGGGGGTGAAGCCAACAGCTCGAGCCAGACTGGTTGCTTATGGGATACAGATGTGTAAATCTGGGTGCCGCTTCATAAAACCAGTTTACGCGTGCCAACCACCTTTCCCATCCTCTCTGCCACGTCATCCATGATGTAAGTCCGAAAACGGCTCTTTCCATTTTTTGGATATGACTCACCAGGTCACATTCGAAAGAGCCAGTGAAGACTGGTAACCCTCCCAAATAGCTGTGGCCTGTGGTTTTGGCCTGCTTGTCTCGTGGAGCCTCAGGGTCTCGTGGCACATTAAAAGCACAGGCATCTGCCTTAATGCCCTGACATTTTTCAATAGCATTCATGGCACAACAAAGCGCATCTTCACCATTGCCGCCACATTCATATTTTCTTGTAAACTCTCATCTGAAAATAAAAAAAATGAAAAGTATCTTAGGAACGGTGGAGAACTGACCCCTAATCTAACCCCAACCCTAACTCCTATTCTGACCCTAACCAAACCCTAACCCCTATTATAACCCTAACCCCTATTCTAACTCTGACCCTTAACCCTAATCCTAACCCTGCTAACTGGGGGTTAGCTAGCTATGCTAGCAGACATTATCTTATGCTAACTAGCTAGCTAGCATTTATTTCCCCTCAGACTTGGGGGGTGGGCAAACGTACAAAATCAGCAGGGGATCAAATACTTTTTTCCCTCACTGTATTTCTGTTTCAATTTTTTATAAATTTGCAAAAATGTCTAAAAACCTGTTTTATGGGGTATTGTGTGTACATTTATGAGGGAATAAATGTATTCAACCAATTTTAGAATAAGGCTGTAAAAGTCAAGGGGGGGGTACCCTACTTTCACCTATTAGGCTTATAATTATGCATTTCAATAGATACAATCATTCTATGTACAGTGCATTCGGAAAGTATTCAGACCCCTTGACTTTTACAGCCTTATTCTAAAATTCTGAAGAATCTGAAGGAGGAGCATAAGCTTCACATATGTTTGGGATGAAAGATGGCGCTGCAGTGGATAGCTGCTGTCTTACGGCCCACTGCTATTTTGTGTGGTTTTTTTTACGCTGATCTTAACTTTTTTTTGTACATAACGTCTCCACCATTGTTTCCTATGACATCAGAACAGCGATCACTAACCTCGATTTGGATGAAGATTTCTACCTCAACGAGTCAGCAGCTGTGGACGTTCTGCTTACTCCGGACCAACTCCCTGGAACTTCAAAGTTCTATTGGCGAACATGCAGTCACTGGACAACAAACTGGACAAGCTCCGTTCGAGACTATCCTATCAACGGGACCCGAAAAACTAATATCCTACGTTTCTCAGAGTCGTGGCTGAACGGGGACATGGATAATATACATCTGGTTGGTTTTTCTATGCATCGTGAAGACCGCACGGCAGACTCGGGTAAGACAAAGGGAGGAGGAGTGTGTCTCTTCGTTAACATCTCTAATGTTAAGGAAGTCTCAAGTTTTTGCTCGCCTGAGTTAGACTATCTCATGATAAGCTGCAGACCAAACTATTTACCAAGAGAGTTTTCATCTAGATTTTTCGTAGCTGTCTATTTACCACCACAAACTGATGCTGGCACTAAGACCGCACTCAACAAGCTTTATAGGACCATAAGCAAACAAGAAAATGCACATTCAGAGCCGGTGTTTCTTGTGGCCGGTGATTTTAGTGTAGGGAAACTGAAATCCGTATTACCTCATTTTTACCAGCATGTCACTTCTGCCACTAGAGGTTACAAAACTCTAGATCACCTTTACTCCACACACAGACAACCTGGGACCATCCCTACGGTGAAGCATGGATGTTTTTCAGCGGCAGGGACTGGGAGACTAGTCAGGATCGAGGGAAAGATGAACGGAGCAAAGAGATCGTTGATGAAAACCTGCTCCAGAGCACTCAGGACCTCAGACTGGGGCAAAGGTTCACCTTCCAACAGGACAACGACCCTAAGTACACAGCTAAGACAACGCAGGAGTGGCTTCGGGACAAGTCTCTGAAAGTCCTTGAATGGCCCAGCCAGAGCCCAGACTTGAACCCGATCGAACATCTCTGGGGAGACTTGAAAATAGCTGTGCAGCGACGCTCCACATCTAACCTGACAGAGCTTGAGAGGATCTGCGAAGAGGATCTGAGAAGAGTGGGAGAAACTCCCAAATACAGGTGTGCCAAGCTTGTAGCGTCATACCCAAGAAGACTCGAGCCTGTAATCGCTGCCGAAGGTGCTTCAACAAAGTACTGAGTAAAGGGTCTGAATACTTATGTAAATGTGATATTTAAATTTTTTATTTGTAATGAATTTGCTAAAATGTCTAAACTTTTTTTGCTTTGTCATTATGGGGTATTGTGTGTAGATTAAATAGAAAAAAATGTTTTAATCCATTTTAGAATACGGTTGTAACGTAACAAAATGTGAAAAAAGTCAAGGGGTCTGAATACTTTCCGAATGAGACAGCCTATAGGGAGGAGGTCAGAGACCTGGCCGTGTGGTGCCAGGATAACCTCTCCCTCAACGTGACCAAGACAAAGGAGATGATTGTGGACTACAGGAAAAAAAGAGGACTGAGCACGCCCCCATTCTCATCGACAGGGCTGTAATGAAACAGGTTGAGAGCTTCAAGTTCCTTGGTGTCCACATCACCAACGAACTATCATGGTCCAAACACACCAAGACAGTCGTGAAGAGAGCACGACAAAGCCTATTCCCCCTCAGGAGACTGAAAAGATTTAGCATGGGTCCTCAGATCCTCAAAAAATTATACAGCTGCACCATCGAGAGCATCCTGACTGGTTGCATCACCGCCTGGTATGGCAACTGCTTGGCCTCCGACCGCAAGGCACTACAGAGGGTAGTGCGTACGGCCCAGTATGTATTCGGCGCATGTGGCGCAGTGGTCTAAGGCACTGCATCGCAGTGCTAACTGTGCCATTAGAGATCCTGGTTCGAATCCAGGCTCTGTCGTAGCCGGCCGCGACCGGGAGACATGGGGTGGCGCACAATTGGCCCAGCGTCGTCCAAGGTAGGGGAGGGTTTGGCCGGCAGGGATGGCGTTTGCAATGCCAGGGTTGTGGGTTCGATTCCCATGGGGGGCCAGTATGAAAAAATAATGTATGCACTCACTAACTGTAAGTCGCTCTGGATAAGAGCGTCTGCTAAATGACTCAAATGTAAATGTAATGCTAGTGGTGCGCTGGTCAGCTGTTTGTTCACCCATCCGCAACCGCCCGACTATGTGTGATAAAGTGAAAATCTAAGGCCCGCAACCGACCCTAACCCGCTAATAAAGAAAATGCGCTGTAGTCAAAGTCCTCTGTAGCTCAACTGGTAGAGCACGGCGCTTGTAACACTAAGGTAGTGGGTTCGATCCCCGGGACCACCCATACACAAAAATGTATGCACGCATGACTGTAAGTCGCTTTGGATAAAAGCGTCTGCTAAATGGCATATTTATTTAGTCTACAGTCAGAGAAAGTACCACGATTTTTGGACAGGGGGTGCAGGATTTTCTTTGCCTGATTTAGATATGTTTCTGCGTATAATTAACAACATTTTGGTTATTTGTTAGTCAACTTGTATATAATTAGATACATGCAGCTTCTCTTCTGTCATTATACGTTCCCTAGAAGACTAAATAAACCCACCAGAATAATGTCAGAAATCTAGTTGACATCGGTAAAGTTGTCTGTGTCATCTCTGCTTCTTTCGCTGAGCAAAGACGTTTAGGGACCAGGGAGAAAATGCAATAAAAAATAAATTTGAACGGGAAAAATGTTCTGTGCAAAATTTCCAAAAGACATCAGTTTGACCGGTTGTAAGGAAATAGAAAGCTGTGAAAAAGACCGAAAATGTTTCTGATAAGATTTCTGTTCTTCTTGGATGCATATTTTATGTGGTTGAAATACTATCAGCTTTTATGATGCTGATAAAGACAGCACCTCTACAGACGGCATCTAACTGCACATTCACATTCTCTCAATATGCTGAAATAAATAAATCCTATTTCTCCACTCCTGTTCCCCAGTCTAAATGTAGCCTACATTTGGTTTGTCATTTTACTGCAAGAAATGCTTAATTCTTCAGGAGTTAATATTAAGGCTATGTGAGAGTTATAGATCTACAGTCAGTCTCCAGATGTCAGTTTCCATTTAACCATCTGAACAGTAGGCTACAGTTCCCCTGACCTACCATAGGCCTATTTGAAGTCCCCGTCTTGTGACTGTCGAATTTGTATAGCGCCTCACAATCATCACACATACACTACATGACCAAAAGTATGTGGACACCCCTTCAAATAAGTGGATTCGGCTATTTCAGCTACACCCATTGCTGACAGGTGTATAAAATCGAGCCACACAGCCATGCAATCTCCATAGACAAACATTGGCAGTAGACTTTCCAACAAGTCAGTTCATCAAATTTCTGCCCTGCTAGAGCTGCCCCCGGTCAACTGTAAGTGCTGTTATTGTGAAGTGGAAACGTCTAGGAGCAACAACGGCTCAGCCACGAAGTGGTAGGCCACACAAGCTCACAGAACGGGACCGCCGAGTGCTGAAGCGCGTAACACGTAAAAATCATCTGTCCTCGGTTGCAACACTCACTACTGAGTTCCAAACTGTCTCTGGAAGCAACATCAGCACAATAAGTGTTTCCATGGCCGAGCAGCTGCACACAAGTCTAAGATCACCATGTATAATGCAAAGCTTCGGCTGGAGTGGTGTAAAGCTCGCCGCCATTGGACTCTGGAGCAGTGGAAACGCGTTCTCTGGAGTGATGAATCACGCTTCACCATCTGGCAGCTCGACAGACGAATCTGGGTTTTGCGGATGCCAGGAGAACGCTACCTGCCCCAATGCATAGTGCCAATTGTAAAGTTTGGTGGAGGAGGAATAATGGTCTGGGGCTGTTTTTCATGGTTCGGACTAGGCCCCTTAGTTCCAGTGAAAGGATAACTTAACACTACAGCATACAATAACATTCTAGATGATTCTGTGCTTCCAACTTTGTGGCAACAGTTTGGGGAAGGCCCTTTCCTGTTTCAGCATGACAATGCCCCCGTGCACAAAGTGAGGTCAATACAGAAATGGTTTGTTGAGATCGGCCTGCGCAGAGCCTTGACCTCAACCCCATTGAACACCTTTGGGATGAATTGGAACACCGACTGCGAGCCAGGCCTAATCGCCCAACATCGGTGCCCGATTTCACTAATGCTCTTTCACTAATGTGGCTGAATGGAAGCAAGTCCCCGCAGCAATGTTCCAACATCTAGTGGAAAGCCTTCCCAGAAGAGTGGAGGCTGTTATAGCAGCAAAAGGGGGGGACCAACTCCATATTAATGCCCATGATGTTGGAATGAGATGTTCGACGAGAAGTTGTCCACATACTTTTGGTCATGTAGTGTATGACCTTGGCATCCCGTAATCTGAACCACCAATTTATACATGTTAAGTTTATTCACAGACTGTATTTAACACCAATGAAACATTTTATGATGAAATAGGCCCCAACTCCCAACTGTTCACTGTATCCCCTAAATCAGGTAAACCCATTCCTTCAGTTAAATGCTTCTGGGGCAAAGTTCCTTGTCTTTAACTGCCATCCTGAAAGCCAGACTCTTCCCACACGCCAACACATTTCTCTCAGCTTCAGAAGCATATGCATCCATCTGTGATATATTCTCAAGACTTGCCCAGAGGGAAATTGTTGATATGTTGTTGTAAAGTTGTTTTATTCTACATAACATTTTATTTAGAAAAATGTCTTTAGTGTTTTACAGATAGAAAGATGCTAAATGTATTCATCCACGTTCTGTTCTGGACAAGTCCGGTCCTGGTGTGTCTTAACAAAATCAAAACAAAAATATTTAGGCTGACTTCATGTGTCCAGAAAATGTTATTTGCGTAGTATGCAAATATGCACATATTTAATGAGATATCACCTAATCTGCATATTCTAATAAATATTTCATTTAAAAAAAGTATTATATTTGTGTTTACATTCAAAAAGTAAGGTAAAAGTTGTGATACGATGAAGATTTTCAAATATGATTATTGGGGTGCCTGGCCTTTAAGTGCTAGAAATTGGTATACTGGTACTCAGTGTTGCACAAAATATTTGTGAGAATCTCTATTGGCTCCTTGATTTGTCCAGCCTCTACCTCAAGGTAACACACTGCATACTATTCTTTAACATTTTAGTCATTTAGCAGACGCTCTTATCCAGAGCCACTTACAGAAGCAATTAGTGTTAAGTGCCTTGCTCAAGGGCACATTAACAGATTTTTCACCTTGTTGGGTCGAGGATTCGAACCAGTGATATTTGGTTAACTGGCCCAATGCTGTAACCGCTAGGGTACCTGTTGCCTGTGTGTGAGAGAGAGAGAGAGAGAGAGAGAGAGAGAGAGAGAGAGAGAGAGAGAGAGAGAGAGAGAGAGAGAGAGAGAGAGAGAGAGAGAGAGAGAGAGAGAGAGAGAGAGAGAGAGAGAGAGAGAGAGAGAGAGAGAGAGAGAGAGAGAGAGAGAGTGTGTGTGTGTGAGAGAGAGTGGGTGTGTGTGTGTATGTGTGTGAGAGAGAGAGAGAGAGAGAGTGTGTGTGTGTGTGTGTGAGAGTGTGTGTGTGTGTGAGAGAGAGAGTGTGTGTGTGTGTGTGAGAGAGAGAGTGTGTGTGTGTGTGAGAGAGAGTGTGTGTGTGTGGGTGTGTGTGTGTGTGTGTGTGAGAGAGAGAGAGAGAGAGAGAGAGTGTGTGTGAGAGAGACAGAAAGTGTGTGTGTGTGTGTGTGTGTGAGAGAGAGAGAAAGTGTGTGTGTGTGTGTGTGTGAGAGAGAGAGTGTGTGTGTGTGTGAGAGTGTGTGTGTGTGTGTGTGTGTGTGTGTGTGTGTGTGTGTGTGTGTGTGTGTGTGTGTGTGTGTGCGCATTCTTGTGGGCACCTAAAATGTATTTCCATTCAAAATCTTATTTTCCTTAACCTCTAACCTGAACCTTTACCCCTAACTCTAAACCCCTAAGATTAAAATAGCCTTTGTCCTTGTGGGGATTTCAGGTCTATTTGCTCCAGGTCTGCATGTTTAGGCCCCAAGCAGATTTTTTCGGGCAAAAGTGATGATTTTGTCAAAATTTTCGCAAAAATGTGCTGACGAGGGAAACAGTTTGTTGACGTGTGGCTTGATTGAACCACATGATGCGGTAAATGGGTTATGGTTAGGGTTAGGGTTAGGGTTAGGGTTAGGGTGTGCGCTGGTTGGTTGAAATTGCAAGCCCTCTTTTTGTACTGCAACGAAGGGTCCGTTTTAATGCGATAATATTGCAATGATGTTGACTTTTTTTATGCGGAAATAGTATGGTGATTGGTCAAATTATTTGCAAGCCCTCACATAATATGCAAGGGAATTGTTGATTTTGCAACAAAATAATTTGTATTTGCAGAATTCTGGAATCCTGGAGTTTTCCTTCACTTGTGGAGAACTTCAAAGGAGAGAACACTTTGTAGCTGTCTAGCCTCTAGGTCGTGTTCAGTCAAGCTGACGCCTCAGAGAGAAACAGAAAACATTACAAAACATCAAACAGTTTATTACAGCTTAATTAGCACTGAGTGCACAATAACATCCTGAGGTGACAAATATGCAGATCTCAGCATTTCCAAGTCAACAACAAAAACAGAATGCGGCGAGACGTGAGCAGGCAGGAAAGCACAACACTACGCAGAGATGCGTGGGAGAATGTAGCGTGGGCAACGAGAAGCAAGCAGGCAAACAGACTACAAACAAAGCTCAACTCTTCACATAATAATAATAATAATAATTGTATCCAGTGAGAAACTTTTTAGTCGCTAGAGCGCGATGAGCCAAGTAAAGCCCCCCCAGGCCAAACCCTGCCCTAACAACGCTCGGCCAATTGTGCGCCGCCCTCTAAGGGACTTTCCACTTAGGAGAAATGAGTAGCCCTGTGCCACCACTGCAACGACCAGATAGAGAGAGAACGTAGTCAGATGAAGAGAGGACAGCTGGAGTAGCAGTGTTCTCTGGGGTGATCCATGTCTCCACCAGGGCCAAAAAGTCAAGGGACTGAAGGGCAGCATAGGCTGAGATGAACTCAGCGTTCTTCACCGCAGATCGGCAGTTCTAAACGCTGCCAGAGACCAGGAATTCCACATGGGTTGTGCGCGCAGGGTACACTAAATTAGAAGGGTTACAGCCAAGGGGTGGGGAGCGTCTGTAAAGCCTACAGGGAGAGAACACACACATAGTTGACAAAGATACAAAAGAGCAAAATGAGATCTGTAAATAGCTAGGTAAGATACTAAAGTGGTGTGGAGTCTTGCTCTCTTTCCTTCCTCGAAGAACTCGGCAGAACCGTCTGTTTCGGTGACGGTCTTAGTTTTGCCGCTGAGAAACATCTTGATGCTGGTTGACGTGTCAATCATCTGCAAGTTAATAGCTGTCAGCAGTTCACACACCAAGTAGGCTACTGGGAAAACAAGCAGCACTTAAAGTAGCACCATCTAGCAAAAAAAAAGACACTACTTATCACTGCTGGAGATATCAGGAGTCCTCTAGCTCTGGATTGAAGCGCATAACCTACATGGGATTATAGAGTGCAACGTGCTGAGTCTTAAACAGATGTACCAACTCCATGGAGGAGTAAAACCAAGAGACAGACAAGGCAGTACGCAAAGGGGATTTATTAACTCAAAAATGGTTCACAGGTAGCTTGAGGAATCTTCATGTCGCAAAATAATGTTCTCACTAAAAATATAATAGATCATAATTGACTGCTGGGCAGAGAGAGCTTCAAACCTTCGGCATTGGGGTGCTGGATGGTCCAATGTTTGGCATGTCGTCCTCACGACTCTCTCTCTCTCCCCCTGTCTCCCCATGTGATGCTGCTGCAGCCCTAATTGCAACCAGGTGTACAAGATGTGCAGCTGCAGTCAATTAAGTCTCTGGAGAGCTGCCACACCTTGTAAGGAGTGGTTTAACCACCAGAACGGGCCAAAAGGCCTTTTCCCACCCTTACACTCCTCAGGTGCTCACACACCTCCCACCCCAGCTTCAACCCGTGGGTTGTAGAGGCCGAGAGCATCTCCGCTTGACCAGGCATCTATTCCAAGGCCATGGAACCCCTGGCTGGTGTTCTGCATCTCCTTGGTTCACCCTCTTCATGGGTCTGGTTTTCTGGCACCTTCTGGGTGACAAATGACAACGGGTTATTGAGAGGGGGGAGGTTCTCACCTCCATGCATCTGTGCCTCCTCACCAGCCTTCACATTCTCCTTTGAATGATGACCCGGTGCCCACCTTAAGAGGCTCGCCTTCTTCCACTTGGGCTTCAAGGTTTCTGCAAAGTCTTGGGTTATCATCACAGAAATGTTCAGAAATGTTATTTTTACCCCAAGCCCCTTTTCTTTCATAGAGCCTTTCTCTTGGTCACCTCCAGTCCTTCTTGCAAAACCATTTTTTTTTTAATTTCACCTTTATTTAACCAGGTAAGCCAGTTGAGAACAAGTTCTCATTTACAACTGCGACCTGGCCAAGATAAAGCAAAGCAGTGCGATAAAAACAACACAGAGTTACATATGTGTAACGATCCCGGCAGTCTGAGTCGGGTCCTGTCTGTGGACTAGTTTTTATGTTCGTTATCTCCAGTTTCCCGAGGGTTCTGGAAGCTCCGGGGAGCTCTCTTGATTTCCGCACCTGCATCCCATCAGCAATCTGCACACCTGGTCCTGATCATCACCCTTCTTAGGCTCTGGCCTAACATCCATTCCCTGCCGGATCGTTAGCCATGAACAGTAGGTTTACCAGAGTATCAGTCTTAGAGCCTAGCGTTAGTTTTGTTGTTTTTGCACCTTGTTGGTTTGTTGCTTACTTACCCCCGTTTTGTTCCATCTGCAGTCACCCGTCCGGAACCTTCATCCAACCTCTGCCTGGTGGTGGCGGCTGCCGACCCAGGATGGGATCAACCACTGCACCCCCAACAACTAATCAACGCCGCCCGCTCTGTTCCCTGGATTATTCAGCATCACTCTTGAATTTGTAATAAACACTCACCTTCGTTTCAACTTACCTTGTCCTGGTCTGCTTCTGGGTTCTGGCTTAGCAACTCGTGACAGAACGATCCGGCCAGTAATGAACCCAGCGGACCTGGACTCTGTTCGCCATGCCATTACCCAGCAGGAGAAGATGTTGGGCCATCATAGCACGGTACTACAGGAGATCGCGTTGTCAGTTCGGAACCTTTCTACCGGTCTGACGGAGGTCCAGAACCAACGCAAGTGTCCGGTGGAGGATCCACTACCGGTTTCACCCATCTCGCCTGCCGCTTCTGAAGCCGTGTCCTTCCGTGAGCCCAAGGTTCCGACGCCGGATAAGTATGAGGGGAGCTGGGAAGATGCCGTTCCTTCCTTATGCAGTGTGGATTAGTGTTCGATCTACAGCCCTACTCTTATGCCACAGACAAGGCTAGGATAGCCTTTGTGATTGAGTTGCTGCGTGGTCGAGCGCTGGAGTGGGCTTCAGCCGTTTGGGAACGACAGGATCCCTGCATGGCTTCATACCAGGGGTTCACGGCCGAGATGAGGAAGCTCTTCGACCATTCCGTCCGAGGGAGGGACGCAGCTAGGCGCCTGTTTTCGCTTCGCCAAGGAACTCGCAGCGTGGCCGACTTCGTGATCGAGTTCAAGACGTTGGCTGTGGAGAGTGGGTGGAATGAGGAGGCTCTGCAAGCGGCCTTTTACCAGGGTCTGTCGGAGCAGCTCAAGGATGAGTTGATCTCCTATCCGGAGCCTAGTGACCTGGACAGCTTGGTAGCCTTGTCTATTCGGGTGGATAATCGAGTCCGAGAGCGAAGGAGGGAGAAGCAATGGGTTCCGTCCAACCGATCAGCTTCTCAGGGTCCAGTCGGGTCGTCAAACCGGCGCGGCTCGCTAAAGTTGGGAGGACTTTTAGCGAGCCAGTTTCGACCTCTCAATACCTCTGTCAGACCCCGTTTCCCGGCTACCCTTATGAACAGGAATCAGAGCTTAGCGATTAACGCTTTTATCGATTCAGGTGCCGATGGAAGCTTTCTAGATGCCGAGTTGGTGGAACAGCTGGGGCTTTCCAAGGAGCAATTGCCGGAAGCCATTGAAGCTACCACTCTGGACGGCAGTAGTCTGGCACGTATCACGATGAGGACTGAACCGGTTAAGATGCGGTTGTCGGGGAATCATTCTGAGATGATTTCATTCTTCATTCTGCCGTCTTCCCATGTTCCTCTGGTCCTTGGATACCCCTGGCTGAAGGAACACAATCCCACGTTCGATTGGGTGACGGGCAAGGTAACGAGTTGGAGCCTTGATTGTCATGCTAACTGTCTCAAGACTGCCTGCCCCATTCGGTTCCCAGTCAGGTGATTGAGGCTAAACCCCCAGATTTGTCCCTGGTTCCCGAGACATATCACGATTTGGGGGAAGTTTTCAGTAAGCAGAAGGCTCTGTCACTCCCCTCCCCACCGACCATATGATTGTGCCATCAACCTGTTCCCTGGAGCTGTCTACCCCAAGGGAAGGTTATACAGTATCTCCCGACCTGAACGTGAGGCTTTGGAGACCTACATCAAGGAGTCCCTAGCTGCTGGTCTCGTTCGTCCCTCGTCATCACCCCTGGGGGCAGGATTCTTCTTTGTGGGTAAGAAGGATGGCTCTCTTCGACCGTGTATTGATTATCGGGGGTTGAATGACATCACGGTCAAGAACAAGTATCCCCTGCCCTTGATGAGTTCTGCCTTCGACTCCTTACAGGGTGCTACGGTGTTCACCAAGCTAGACCTACGCAATGTCGTATCACATGGTCCGGATCAGAGAGGGGGGACGAGTGGTTGACGGGTTTCAATACACCGATGGGTCACTTCGAGTATCAGGTGATGCCGTTTGGACTGACCAATGCTCCAGCGGTATTCCAGAGTATGGTGAACGACGTCCTGAGAGATATGATCGGTCTCTTTGTGTTTGTTTACCTGGATGACATTCTGATCTTCTCGAAGGAACCTTCCGACCACGTCCAGCATGTCCGGCAGGTTCTGCAGCGATTGTTGGAGAATCGCCTGTTCGTGAAGGCCGAGAAGTGCGAGTTTCACGCCCACACGACATCCTTTCTCGGGTACATCATCTCCAGGGGAGAGATTAGGATGGACCAGGAGAAGGTTAGAGCGGTTCTGGAATGGGCCCAGCCCGGTACGAGATTGCAGCTCCAGAGATTTTTGGGGTTTGCGAATTTCTACCGCAGATTCATCCGGGATTACAGCCGTGTGGCCGCTCCGTTAACTGCCTTGACTTCCAGTATCAGGACCTTCAAGTGGAATCCGGAGGCGGATCGAGCGTTTCTGGATTTGAAGAGGCGATTCACCAACGCACCGATTCTCTCTCAACCGGACACGGCCCGTCAGTTCGTCGTTGAAGTGGACGCGTCTGATGTGGGAGTTGGCGCCATCCTGTCGCAGCGATGCTCCACGGACAGTAAACTCCATCCCTGCGCCTACTACTCTCGTCGCCTTTCGCCTGCGGAGAGGAATTACGATGTGGGTAACCGGGAGCTTCTCGCGGTGAAACTTGCCTTGGAGGAGTGGCGCCACTGGTTGGAGGGGCGGAGCAACCGTTTATTGTCTGGACTGACCACAAGAATCTTGCTTACGTGCAATCGGCTAAACGTCTCAACTCCCGTCAGGCCAGGTGGGCGTTGTTTTTCGGACGATTCAAGTTTTCCCTGACGTTTCGACCTGGATCTAAGAACGGCAAGGCGGACGCCTTGTCCCGGATGTTCTCCAAGACGGAGGAGAGTGGGTCCAAGACCGAGACAATTCTTCCCCGGAACTGCGTCGTGGGAGCAGTTATGTGGAAGATTGAGGAGGAGGTGCTGGCGGCCCTTCGGACTCAGCCCGGTCCCGGTAACGGTCCACCCGGTCGGTTGTTTGTGCCTGAGCCGGGTTCGTCCTGCTGTCCTCAAATGGTCCCACGCCAGCAAGATGGCTTGTCACCCTGGCGTGGCTCGGACAATGGCGTTTCTTCGCAGACGTTTTGGTGGCCTGCCATGGCCGAGGATACTCGGGGTTATGTTGCTGCCTGTCCAGTGTGTGCGCAGAATAAGAGTACCAATCGGCCCAGCTCTGGACTACTTCACCCCTTCCTATTCCCCCGGCGACCATGGTCGCATCTGGCCCTGGACTTTGTCACTGGGTTGCCCGCTTCTGAGGGGAACACGGTCGTTCTGACTATCGTGGACAGATTCAGCAAGTTCGCCCACTTTGTGCCAATTGCCAAGCTTCCCTCTGCCTCGGAGACGTCCGAGATCCTGGTTAGGGAGGTTTTCAGGGTCCACGGGTTGCCCAGTGATATCGTTTCCGACCGTGGCCCTCAGTTTACCTCTGCTGTCTGGAAGTCCTTCTGTTTGGCCATTGGAGCTACAGTCAGTCTCACATCTGGTTTTCACCCCCAATCTAATGGTCAGGCGGAGAGAGCCAACCAGAAGATGGAATCCACGCTACGCTGCCTGGCCTCTTCCAACCCCACCTCCTGGGTCTCTCAGTTGCCTTGGGTTGAGTATGCCCACAATACTCTCCCTACATCTGCCACTGGGATGTCTCCCCTTCCAGTGCCTGTATGGCTACCAACCTCCCCTTGTTCCCTTCTCAGGAGAAGGAGCTCTCAGTGCCTTCTGTTCAGGTCCATATTCGTCGTTGCCACCGGACCTGGCATCGGGCCAGAAAAGCACTCCTTAGAGTTTCGGACCGGTATCAGCTCCAGGCGAATCGTCGCCGGATCCCCGCTCCCACCTACACCATCGGAGATAGGGTCTGGTTGGCCACACGGGATCTTCCTTTACGGACTGAGTCTAGGAAGTTGTTACCGAAGTTCATTGGTCCGTTTGTGGTGGAGAAGGTGATCAATCCGGTGGCAGTTCGACTCAAACTCCCGAGGGACGCTCAGAGTCCATCCCACCTTTCATGTCTCCTGCCTCAAGCCTGTTTTTCTCAGTCCTCTGTTGCCTCCTCCGCCTCCTCCTCCTCCTCCTCGGATGATCGGAGGTGGTCCTGCCTACACGGTGCGTCGCATCATGGATTCCAGACGGCGGGGCCGGGGTTTCCAGTATCTCGTGGACTGGGAGGTATGGTCCTGAAGAGAGGAGTTGGATTCCGCGGCGACAGGTCCTAGATGCTGACCTCATCAGTGACTTCTACCGCCTCCATCCTGGCGCTCCGGGAGTCCGCCCGGTGGCGTTCGTCGGAGGGGGTACTGTAACGATCCCGGCAGTCTGAGTCGGGTCCTGTCTGTGGACTAGTTTTTATGTTCGTTATCTCCAGTTTCCCGAGGGTTCTGGAACGCTCCGGGGAGCTCTCTTGATTTCCGCACCTGCATCCCATCAGCAATCTGCACACCTGGTCCTGATCATCACCCTTCTTAGGCTCTGGCCTAACATCCATTCCCTGCCGGATCGTTAGCCATGAACAGTAGGTTTACCAGAGTATCAGTCTTAGAGCCTAGCGTTAGTTTTGTTGTTTTTGCACCTTGTTGGTTTGTTGCTTACTTACCCCGTTTTGTTCCATCTGCAGTCACCCGTCCGGAACCTTCATCCAACCTCTGCCTGGTGGTGGCGGCTGCCGACCAGGATGGGATCAACCACTGCACCCCCAACAACTAATCAACGCCGCCCGCTCTGTTCCCTGGATTATTCAGCATCACTCTTGAATTTGTAATAAACACTCACCTTCGTTTCAACTTACCTTGTCCTGGTCTGCTTCTGGGTTCTGGCTTAGCAACTCGTGACAATATGGGGTAAAACAAAACATAAAGTCAAAAATACAACAGAAAATATATATACAGTGTGTGCAAATGTAACAAGTTATGGAGGTAAGGCAATAAATAGGCTATAGTGCAAAATAATTACAATTAGTATTAACACTGGAATGATACAGTGGGGAAAAAAAGTATTTAGTCAGCCACCAATTGTGCAAGTTCTCCCACTTAAAAAGATGAGAGAGGCCTGTAATTTTCATCATAGGTACACGTCAACTATGACAGACAAAATGAGAAAAAAAAATCCAGAAAATCACATTGTAGGATTTTTAATGAATTTATTTGCAAATTATGGTGGAAAATAAGTATTTGGTCAATAACAAAAGTTTCTCAATACTTTGTTATATACCCTTTGTTGGCAATGACACAGGTCAAACGTTTTCTGTAAGTCTTCACAAGGTTTTCACACACTGTTGCTGGTATTTTGGCCCATTCCTCCATGCAGATTCTCCTCTAGAGCAGTGATGTTTTGGGGCTGTCGCTGGGCAACACGGACTTTCAACTCCCTCCAAAGATTTTCTATGGGGTTGAGATCTGGAGACTGGCTAGGCCACTCCAGGACCTTGAAATGCTTCTTACGAAGCCACTCGCTTCGTTGCCCGGACGGTGTGTTTGGGATCATTGTCATGCTGAAAGACCCAGCCCACGTTTCGTCTTCAATGCCCTTGCTGATGGAAGGAGGTTTTCACTCAAAATCTCACGATACATGGCCCCATTCATTCTTTCCTTTACACGGATCAGTCGTCCTGGTCCCTTTGCAGAAAAACAGCCCTAAAGCATGATGTTTCACCCCCCATGCTTCACGGTAGGTATGGTGTTCTTTGGATGCAACTCAGCATTCTTTTGTCCTCCAAACACGACGAGTTGAGTTTTTACCAAAAAAGTTCTATTTTGGTTTCATCTGGCCATATGACATTCTCCCAATCCTCTCCTGGATCATCCAAATGCACTCTAGCAAACTTCAGACGGGCCTGGACATGTACTGGCTTAAGCAGGGGACACGTCTCGTACTGCAGGATTTGAGTCCCTGGCGGCGTAGTGTGTTACTGATGGTAGGCTTTGTTACTTTGGTCCCAGCTCTCTGCAGGTCATTCACTAGGTCCCCCCCGTGTGGTTCTGGGATTTTTGCTCACCGTTCTTGTGATCATTTTGACCCCACGGGGTGAGATCTTGCGTGGAGCCCCAGATCGAGGGAGATTATCAGTGGTCTTGTATGTCTTCCATTTCCTAATAATTGCTCCCACAGTTGATTTCTTCAAACCAAGCTGCTTACCTATTGCAGATTCAGTCTTCCCAGCCTGGTGCAGGTCTACAATTTTGTTTCTGGTGTCCTTTGACAGCTCTTTGGTCTTGGCCATAGTGGAGTTTGGAGTGTGACTGTTTGAGGTTGTGGACAGGTGTCTTTTATACTGATAACAAGTTCAAACAGGTGCCATTAATACAGGTAACGAGTGGAGGACAGAGGAGCCTCTTAAAGAAGAAGTTACAGGTCTGTGAGAGCCAGAAATCTTGCTTGTTTGTAGGTGACCAAATACTTATTTTCCACCATAATTTGCAAATAAATTCATTAAAAATCCTACAATGTGATTTTCTGGATTTTTCTTTCTCAATTTGTCTGTCATGGTTGACGTGTACCTATGATGAAAATTACAGGCCTCTCTCATCTTTTTAAGTGGGAGAACTTGCACAATTGGTGGCTGACTAAATACTTTTTTTCCCCACTGTATATGTGCAAGAGATGATGTGCAAATAGAGATACTGGGGTGCAAATGAGCAAAATAAATAACAATATGGGGATGAGGTAGTTGGGTGGGCTAATTTCAGATGGGCTGTGTACAGGTGCAGTGATCGGTAAGGTGCTCTGACAACTGATGCTTAAAGTTAGTGAGGGAGATAAGAGTCTCCAGCTTCAGATATTTTTGCAATTCGTTCCAGTCATTAGCAGCAGAGAACTGGAAGGAATGGCGGCCAAAGAAGGTGTTGGCTGGGGATGACCAGTGAGATATACCTGCTGGAGCGCATACTACGGGTGGATGTTGCTATGGTGACCAATGAGCTAAGAATAGGCGGGGATTTGCCTAGCAGTTATTTATAGATGGCCTGGAGCCAGTGGGTTTGGCGACGAGGACCAGCCAACAAGAGCGTACAGGTCACAGTGGTGGGTAGTATATGGGGCTTTGGTGACAAAACGGATGGCACTGTGATAGACTACATCCAATTTGCTGAGTAGAGTGTTGGAAGCTATTTTGTAAATGACATCGCCGAAGTCAAGGATCGGTAGGATAGTCCGTTTTACGAGGGCATGTTTGGCAGCATGAGTGAAGGAGGCGTTGTTGCGAAATAGGAAGCCGATTCTAGATTTAACTTTGTCCTCGGTTGCAACACTCACTACAGAGTTCCAAACTGCCTCTGGAAGCAATGTCAGCACAATAACTATTCGTCGGGAGTTTCATGAAATGGGTTTCTATGGCCGAGCAGCCGCACACAAGCCTAAGAACACCATGCGCAATGCCAAGTATCGGCTGGAGTGGTGTAAAGCTCACTGCCATTGAACTCTGGAGCAGTGGAAACGGGTTCTCTGGAGTGATGAATCACACTTCACCATCTGGCGGTCCGATCGATGAATGTTGGTTTGGCTGATGCCAGGAGAACTCTACCTTCCTGAATGCATAGTGCCAACTGTAAAGTTTGTCGGAGTAGGAATAATGGTCTGGGGCTGTTTTTCAACCTCATTGAACACCATTGGGATGAATTAGAACGCAGACTGTGAGCCAGGCCTAATCGGCCAACATCAGTGCCTTACCTCACTAATGCTCAGCCTCTCTCTCCAATGCAGCCATTCATCAGTAAGCTCCTGTGGAAAGTATCCTTCATGATGAATTAATTTGCATTTTAGTCATTTAGCAGACACTCTCAACCAGAGCCACTACAGTAGTGAGTCATTTAGCAGACACTCTTATCCAGAGAGACTACAGTAGTGAGTCATTTAGCAGACACTCTTATCCAGAGAGACTACAGTAGTGAGTCATTTAGCAGACACTCTTATCCAGAGAGACTACGGTAGTGAGTCATTTAGCAGACACTCTTATCCAGAGAGACTACAGTAGTGACTCATTTAGCAGACACTCTTATCCAGAGAGACTTACAGTAGTGAGTCATTTAGCAGACACTCTTATCCAGAGAGACTACAGTAGTGAGTCATTTAGCAGACACTCTTATCCAGAGAGACTTACAGTAGTGAGTCATTTAGCAGACACTCTTATCCAGAGCCACTACAGTAGTGAGTCATTTAGCAGACACTCTTATCCAGAGAAACTACAGGAGTGAGTCATTTAGCAGACACTCTTATCCAGAGAGACTACAGTAGTGAGTCATTTAGCAGACACTCTTATCCAGAGCCACTACAGTAGTGAGTCATTTAGCAGACACTCTTATCCAGAGCCACTACAGTTAGTGCATTCATCTTAAGATACTGTAGCTAGGTGAGACAACCACACATCATAGTCGTTGTAAGCACATTGTTCCTCAATAAGGTATGTTTCAACCAGGAGGAATGTGGGAAATGGGTCATCAGCTAATTCAATAACATGATCCCCTGTGTGAAACAATGTGCTGATTCTGTTTTAGCTAGCTACACTGAACAAAAATATAAACGCAACATGCAACAATTTCAAAGATTTTACTGATTTACAGTTCATATAAGGAAATCAGTCAATTGAAATAAATGCATTAGGCCCTAATCTATGGATTTCACATGACTGGGAATACAGATATGCATCTGTTGGTCACAGAAACCTTTTTTTAAAAGGTAGGGGCGTGGATCAGAAAACCAGTCAGTATCTGGTGTGACCACCATTTGCTTCATGCAGTGTGACACATCACCTTCACATAGAGTTGATCAGGCTGTTGATTGTGGCCTGTGGAATGTTTTCCCACTCCTCTTCAATGGCTGTGCGAAGTTGCTGGATATTGGCGGGAACTGGAACACGCTGTCGTACACGTCGATCCAGAGCATCCCAAACGTGCTCAATCTGTGACATGTCTGGTGAGTATGCAGGCCATGGAAGAACTGGGACATTTTTAGCTTCCAGGAATTGTGTACAGATCCTTGAGACATGGGGCCGTGCATTATCATGCTGAAACATGAGGTGATGGTGGTGGATGAATGGCACGACAAATTACCATAGATAAAATGCAATTGTGTTCGTTGTCCGTAGCTTATGCCTGCCCATACCATAACCCCACCTCCACCATGGGGCACTCTGTTCACAACGTTGACATCAGCAAACCGCTCGCCCACACAACGCCATATATGTGGTCTGCGGTTGTGAGGCCAGTTGGACGTACTGCCAAATTCTCTAAAACGACGTTGAAGGTTGCTTATGGTAGAGATATGAACATAACATTCTCTGGCAACAGCTCTGGTGGACATTCCTGCAGTCAGCATGCCAATTGCACGCTCCCTCAAAACTTAACACATCTGTGGCATTGTGTTGTGTGACAAAACTGCAAATTTTACAGTGGCCTTTTACTGTCCCCAGCACAAGGTGCACCTGTGTAATGATGATGCTGTTTAATCAGCTTCTTGATATGCCACACCTGTCAGGTGGATGGATTATCTTGGCAAAGGAGAAATGCTCACTAACAGGGATGTAAACACATTTGTGCACAAAATGTTGTGCGTATGGAACATTTCTGGGATCTTTTATTTCAGCTCATGGAACATGGGACCAACACTTTACATGTTGCGTTTATATTTTTGTCTGCTACACTCCCTACAGAGTGGGGTAGTAGGCCCTGTGGGAACCCTGGTCCTGATCGTTGGGCGTTTTTAGTGTGCTAATCTCTGTGTAGTAGTGTGTACTCCCATACCCCCCCCCACCACCTCTCTCTCCACCTCCCCATCTATCTCTCCATCCCCCCTCCTTATCTGTCTCCCCCCCCATCTCTCTCTCCCTCTATCTCCCTCTCTTTGCCAGAACAATAGGCTACCTGGTGATTTCATTGATCATTTTCATATTTCAGCTTAGTTTGGGTGGCTTTAATTCTATACCTCAGCGGTGATACTGGCTATTTGTCTACAGATAGCTGTAACATCTCACTACCTTCAATACTTATGAAGATGTAACATATTTTGGTGAATTAATGATGATATTTGTGAGGAAGGAAAAAGGCTACAGACATAATCCTGCTTTCCATCCCATCCTGCATCCTCCACTGTATACAGGTAGGCAATATGATCCTGCTTGTTCTGGACTCCACAGAAGTGACAATGTGACGTGATATCCATAGTTGATATTGACTGCTAACATGATATCCCTAGATGATATTGACTGAAGGACTCTCAGCTCCGAATGCAGATGGAAAACAGTTTATTTCTGGATCTTGCGTTTTGAAAATGCATCACCTTTGCGGACGTGCAAGTGCGTGCACGGTGGGTCGCCAGCTTTGAACCACTCCTTTTTGGGGGTCAAAAAGTTTGAGAACCACTAAGCTAGCGAACAGATTGCTGATATGCTGTACAGCTATAGGATCGGGTGCAGTGCAAACGTCAAATTGTAGGGAGAGAGTATTGACATAAATAAATATGCAGCTTAAAAAAAAGAATTAGTGATCAAGAATATTAACTGTTTACTTTGCAAGCTCACCAGCAATGGGGCATCAATCAACAATTACTAGAATAGGACTACTGGTCTTTTGGTATGCCAAAATTGCTTGAAATTGATAATTTAGTTTTGAAGCTTGCATTTGGAATTTGTTGTTAAAATGTATTATTACATAATTAAAATGCGTTGTAGACTAAATAATGAATAGGACTGTATGGTAGCCTCAATAAATAGACAGAGATTGTTTATTTTATTTTTATTTCACCTTTATTTAACCAGGTAAGCCAGTGGAGAACAAGTTCTCATTTACAACTGCGACCTGGCCAAGAGAAAGCAAAGCAGTGCGATAAAAACAACAACACAGAGTTACACATCGAATAAACAAAAACGTAGAGTCAATAACACAATAGAAAATCTATATACAGTGTGTGCAAATGTAGCAAGTTATGGAGGTAAGGCAATAAATAGGCTATAGTGCAAAATTATTACAATTTAGTATTAAATTGTGACCTTGGGACTATAATGTTCTATCTGCACGAGATATTGAGCATCAGTTTTCACATCCCAGATCTGAGAACTGTTTTGTAGTGATATATTTTTTCATAACCCATTGTCCTCACTTTAAAGGTACCTAAAGTACAGAGCATCAAAATCCTGAGACATTTGTAAATTCCTTTTTTTAGAGGGGTGCAATAGCAGATAGAACCTTACGGCTCTGAAATGTCAATCTGTGTTCAGTCATGAGGTTCAAAATGTCAATCTGTGTTCAGTCATGAGGTTCAAAATGTCAATCTGTGTTCAGTCATGAGGTTCAAAATGTCAATCTGTGTTCAGTCATAAGGTTCAAAATGTCAATCTGTGTTCAGTCATGAGGTTCAAAATGTCAATCTGTGTTCAGTCATGAGGTTCAAAATGTCAATCTGTGTTCAGTCATGAGGTTCAAAATGTCAATCTGTGTTCAGTCATAAGGTTCAAAATGTCAATCTGTGTTCAGTCATGAGGTTCAAAATGTCAATCTGTGTTCAGTCATAAGGTTCAAAATGTCAATCTGTGTTCAGTCATGAGGTTCAAAATGTCAATCTGTGTTCAGTCATAAGGTTCAAATTGTCAATCTGTGTTCAGTCATAAGGTTCAAAATGTCAATCTGTGTTCAGTCATGAGGTTCAAAATGTCAATCTGCGTTCAGTCATGAGGTTCAAAATGTCAATCTGTGTTCAGTCATAAGGTTCAAAATGTCAATCTGTGTTCAGTCATGAGGTTCAAAATGTCAATCTGTGTTCAGTCATGAGGTTCAAAATGTCAATCTGTGTTCAGTCATAAGGTTCAAAATGTCAATCTGTGTTCAGTCATAAGGTTAAAAATGTCAATCTGTGTTCAGTTATAAGGTTCAAAATGTCAATCTGTGTTCAGTCATGAGGTTCAAAATGTTAATCTGTGTTCAGTCATGAGGTTCAAAATCTCAATCTGTGTTCAGTCATAAGGTTCAAAATGTCAATCTGTGTTCAGTCATAAGGTTCAAAATGTCAATCTGTGTTCAGTCATGAGGTTCAAAATGTCAATCTGTGTTCAGTCATGAGGTTCAAAATGTCAATCTGTGTTCAGTCATGAGGTTCAAAATGTCAATCTGTGTTCAGTCATGAGGTTCAAAATGTCAATCTGTGTTCAGTCATGAGGTTCAAAATGTCAATCTGTGTTCAGTCATGAGGTTCAAAATGTAAATCTGTGTTCAGTCATGAGGTTCAAAATCTCAATCTGTGTTCAGTCATGAGGTTCAAAATGTCAATCTGTGTTCAGTCATGAGGTTCAAAATGTCAATCTGTGTTCAGTCATAAGGTTCAAAATGTCAATCTGTGTTCAGTCATGAGGTTCAAAATGTCAATCTGTGTTCAGTCATGAGGTTCAAAATGTCAATCTGTGTTCAGTCATAAGGTTAAAAATGTCAATCTGTGTTCAGTCATAAGGTTAAAAATGTCAATCTGTGTTCAGTTATAAGGTTCAAAATGTCAATCTGTGTTCAGTCATGAGGTTCAAAATGTTAATCTGTGTTCAGTCATGAGGTTCAAAATCTCAATCTGTGTTCAGTCATAAGGTTCAAAATGTCAATCTGTGTTCAGTCATAAGGTTCAAAATGTCAATCTGTGTTCAGTTATAAGGTTCAAAATGTCAATCTGTGTTCAGTCATGAGTTTCAAAATGTTAATCTGTGTTCAGTCATGAGGTTCAAAATCTCAATCTGTGTTCAGTCATAAGGTTCAAAATGTCAATCTGTGTTCAGTCATGAGGTTCAAAATGTCAATCTGTGTTCAGTCATAAGGTTAAAAATGTCAATCTGTGTTCAGTTATAAGGTTCAAAATGTCAATCTGTGTTCAGTCATGAGGTTCAAAATGTCAATCTGTGTTCAGTCATAAGGTTCAAAATGTCAATCTGTGTTCAGTCATAAGGTTCAAAATGTCAATCTGTGTTCAGTCATAAGATTCAAAATGTCAATCTGTGTTCAGTTATAAGGTTCAAAATGTCAATCTGTGTTCAGTCATGAGTTTCAAAATGTTAATCTGTGTTCAGTCATGAGGTTCAAAATCTCAATCTGTGTTCAGTCATAAGGTTCAAAATGTCAATCTGTGTTCAGTCATAAGGTTCAAAATGTCAATCTGTGTTCAGTCATGAGGTTCAAAATGTCAATCTGTGTTCAGTCATGAGGTTGAAAATGTCAATCTGTGTTCAGTCATGAGGTTCAAAATGTCAATCTGTGTTCAGTCATGAGGTTCAAAATGTCAATCTGTGTTCAGTCATAAGGTTCAAAATGTCAATCTGTGTTCAGTCATAAGGTTCAAAATCTCAATCTGTGTTCAGTCATGAGGTTCAAAATGTCAATCTGTGTTCAGTCATGAGGTTCAAAATGTCAATCTGTGTTCAGTCATAAGGTTCAAAATGTCAATCTGTGTTCAGTCATGAGGTTCAAAATGTCAATCTGTGTTCAGTCATGAGGTTCAAAATGTCAATCTGTGTTCAGTCATAAGGTTCAAAATGTCAATCTGTGTTCAGTCATAAGGTTAAAAATGTCAATCTGTGTTCAGTTATAAGGTTCAAAATGTCAATCTGTGTTCAGTCATGAGGTTCAAAATGTTAATCTGTGTTCAGTCATGAGGTTCAAAATCTCAATCTGTGTTCAGTCATAAGGTTCAAAATGTCAATCTGTGTTCAGTCATAAGGTTCAAAATGTCAATCTGTGTTCAGTCATGAGGTTCAAAATGTCAATCTGTGTTCAGTCATGAGGTTCAAAATGTCAATCTGTGTTCAGTCATGAGGTTCAAAATGTCAATCTGTGTTCAGTCATGAGGTTCAAAATGTCAATCTGTGTTCAGTCATGAGGTTCAAAACGTCAATCTGTGTTCAGTCATGAGGTTCAAAATGTCAATCTGTGTTCAGTCATGAGGTTCAAAATGTCAATCTGTGTTCAGTCATGAGGTTCAAAATGTCAATCTGTGTTCAGTCATAAGGTTCAAAATGTCAATCTGTGTTCAGTCATAAGGTTAAAAATGTCAATCTGTGTTCAGTTATAAGGTTCAAAATGTCAATCTGTGTTCAGTCATGAGGTTCAAAATGTTAATCTGTGTTCAGTCATGAGGTTCAAAATCTCAATCTGTGTTCAGTCATAAGGTTCAAAATGTCAATCTGTGTTTAGTCATAAGGTTCAAAATGTCAATCTGTGTTCAGTCATGAGGTTCAAAATGTCAATCTGTGTTCAGTCATGAGGTTCAAAATGTCAATCTGTGTTCAGTCATGAGGTTCAAAATGTCAATCTGTGTTCAGTCATAAGGTTCAAAATGTCAATCTGTGTTCAGTCATGAGGTTCAAAATGTCAATCTGTGTTCAGTCATAAGGTTAAAAATGTCAATCTGTGTTCAGTTATAAGGTTCAAAATGTCAATCTGTGTTCAGTCATGAGGTTCAAAATCTCAATCTGTGTTCAGTCATAAGGTTCAAAATGTCAATCTGTGTTCAGTCATGAGGTTCAAAATGTCAATCTGTGTTCAGTCATGAGGTTCAAAATGTCAATCTGTGTTCAGTCATGAGGTTCAAAATGTCAATCTGTGTTCAGTCATAAGGTTCAAAATGACAATCTGTGTTCAGTCATGAGGTTCAAAATGTCAATCTGTGTTCAGTCATAAGGTTCAAAATGTCAATCTGTGTTCAGTCATGAGGTTCAAAATGTCAATCTGTGTTCAGTCATAAGGTTCAAAATGTCAATCTGTGTTCAGTCATGAGGTTCAAAATGTCAATCTGTGTTCAGTCATAAGGTTAAAAATGTCAATCTGTGTTCAGTTATAAGGTTCAAAATGTCAATCTGTGTTCAGTTATAAGGTTCAAAATGTTAATCTGTGTTCAGTCATGAGGTTCAAAATCTCAATCTGTGTTCAGTCATAAGGTTCAAAATGTCAATCTGTGTTCAGTCATAAGGTTCAAAATGTCAATCTGTGTTCAGTCATGAGGTTCAAAATGTCAATCTGTGTTCAGTCATGAGGTTCAAAATGTCAATCTGTGTTCAGTCATGAGGTTCAAAATGTCAATCTGTGTTCAGTCATGAGGTTCAAAATGTCAATCTGTGTTCAGTCATGAGGTTCAAAATGTCAATCTGTGTTCAGTCATGAGGTTTAAAATGTTAATCTGTGTTTAGTCATGAGGTTCAAAATCTCAATCTGTGTTCAGTCATGAGGTTCAAAATGTCAATCTGTGTTCAGTCATGAGGTTCAAAATGTCAATCTGTGTTCAGTCATAAGGTTCAAAATGTCAATCTGTGTTCAGTCATGAGGTTCAAAATGTCAATCTGTGTTCAGTCATGAGGTTCAAAATGTCAATCTGTGTTCAGTCATAAGGTTAAAAATGTCAATCTGTGTTCAGTCATAAGGTTAAAAATGTCAATCTGTGTTCAGTTATAAGGTTCAAAATGTCAATCTGTGTTCAGTCATGAGGTTCAAAATGTTAATCTGTGTTCAGTCATGAGGTTCAAAATCTCAATCTGTGTTCAGTCATAAGGTTCAAAATGTCAATCTGTGTTCAGTCATAAGGTTCAAAATGTCAATCTGTGTTCAGTTATAAGGTTCAAAATGTCAATCTGTGTTCAGTCATGAGTTTCAAAATGTTAATCTGTGTTCAGTCATGAGGTTCAAAATCTCAATCTGTGTTCAGTCATAAGGTTCAAAATGTCAATCTGTGTTCAGTCATGAGGTTCAAAATGTCAATCTGTGTTCAGTCATAAGGTTAAAAATGTCAATCTGTGTTCAGTCATAAGGTTAAAAATGTCAATCTGTGTTCAGTTATAAGGTTCAAAATGTCAATCTGTGTTCAGTCATGAGGTTCAAAATGTCAATCTGTGTTCAGTCATAAGGTTCAAAATGTCAATCTGTGTTCAGTCATAAGGTTCAAAATGTCAATCTGTGTTCAGTCATAAGATTCAAAATGTCAATCTGTGTTCAGTTATAAGGTTCAAAATGTCAATCTGTGTTCAGTCATGAGGTTCAAAATGTCAATCTGTGTTCAGTCATGAGGTTCAAAATGTCAATCTGTGTTCAGTCATGAGGTTCAAAATCTCAATCTGTGTTCAGTCATAAGGTTCAAAATGTCAATCTGTGTTCAGTCATGAGGTTCAAAATGTCAATCTGTGTTCAGTCATGAGGTTCAAAATGTCAATCTGTGTTCAGTCATGAGGTTCAAAATGTCAATCTGTGTTCAGTCATAAGGTTCAAAATGACAATCTGTGTTCAGTCATGAGGTTCAAAATGTCAATCTGTGTTCAGTCATAAGGTTCAAAATGTCAATCTGTGTTCAGTCATGAGGTTCAAAATGTCAATCTGTGTTCAGTCATAAGGTTCAAAATGTCAATCTGTGTTCAGTCATGAGGTTCAAAATGTCAATCTGTGTTCAGTCATAAGGTTAAAAATGTCAATCTGTGTTCAGTTATAAGGTTCAAAATGTCAATCTGTGTTCAGTTATAAGGTTCAAAATGTTAATCTGTGTTCAGTCATGAGGTTCAAAATCTCAATCTGTGTTCAGTCATAAGGTTCAAAATGTCAATCTGTGTTCAGTCATAAGGTTCAAAATGTCAATCTGTGTTCAGTCATGAGGTTCAAAATGTCAATCTGTGTTCAGTCATGAGGTTCAAAATGTCAATCTGTGTTCAGTCATGAGGTTCAAAATGTCAATCTGTGTTCAGTCATGAGGTTCAAAATGTCAATCTGTGTTCAGTCATGAGGTTCAAAATGTCAATCTGTGTTCAGTCATGAGGTTTAAAATGTTAATCTGTGTTTAGTCATGAGGTTCAAAATCTCAATCTGTGTTCAGTCATGAGGTTCAAAATGTCAATCTGTGTTCAGTCATGAGGTTCAAAATGTCAATCTGTGTTCAGTCATAAGGTTCAAAATGTCAATCTGTGTTCAGTCATGAGGTTCAAAATGTCAATCTGTGTTCAGTCATGAGGTTCAAAATGTCAATCTGTGTTCAGTCATAAGGTTAAAAATGTCAATCTGTGTTCAGTCATAAGGTTAAAAATGTCAATCTGTGTTCAGTTATAAGGTTCAAAATGTCAATCTGTGTTCAGTCATGAGGTTCAAAATGTTAATCTGTGTTCAGTCATGAGGTTCAAAATCTCAATCTGTGTTCAGTCATAAGGTTCAAAATGTCAATCTGTGTTCAGTCATAAGGTTCAAAATGTCAATCTGTGTTCAGTTATAAGGTTCAAAATGTCAATCTGTGTTCAGTCATGAGTTTCAAAATGTTAATCTGTGTTCAGTCATGAGGTTCAAAATCTCAATCTGTGTTCAGTCATAAGGTTCAAAATGTCAATCTGTGTTCAGTCATGAGGTTCAAAATGTCAATCTGTGTTCAGTCATAAGGTTAAAAATGTCAATCTGTGTTCAGTCATAAGGTTAAAAATGTCAATCTGTGTTCAGTTATAAGGTTCAAAATGTCAATCTGTGTTCAGTCATGAGGTTCAAAATGTCAATCTGTGTTCAGTCATAAGGTTCAAAATGTCAATCTGTGTTCAGTCATAAGGTTCAAAATGTCAATCTGTGTTCAGTCATAAGATTCAAAATGTCAATCTGTGTTCAGTTATAAGGTTCAAAATGTCAGTCTGTGTTCAGTCATGAGTTTCAAAATGTTAATCTGTGTTCAGTCATGAGGTTCAAAATCTCAATCTGTGTTCAGTCATAAGGTTCAAAATGTCAATCTGTGTTCAGTCATAAGGTTCAAAATGTCAATCTGTGTTCAGTCATGAGGTTCAAAATGTAAATCTGTGTTCAGTCATGAGGTTCAAAATGTCAATCTGTGTTCAGTCATGAGGTTCAAAATGTCAATCTGTGTTCAGTCATGAGGTTCAAAATGTCAATCTGTGTTCAGTCATGAGGTTCAAAATGTCAATCTGTGTTCAGTCATAAGGTTCAAAATGTCAATCTGTGTTCAGTCATAAGGTTCAAAATCTCAATCTGTGTTCAGTCATGAGGTTCAAAATGTCAATCTGTGTTCAGTCATGAGGTTCAAAATGTCAATCTGTGTTCAGTCATAAGGTTCAAAATGTCAATCTGTGTTCAGTCATGAGGTTCAAAATGTCAATCTGTGTTCAGTCATGAGGTTCAAAATGTCAATCTGTGTTCAGTCATAAGGTTCAAAATGTCAATCTGTGTTCAGTCATAAGGTTAAAAATGTCAATCTGTGTTCAGTTATAAGGTTCAAAATGTCAATCTGTGTTCAGTCATGAGGTTCAAAATGTTAATCTGTGTTCAGTCATGAGGTTCAAAATCTCAATCTGTGTTCAGTCATAAGGTTCAAAATGTCAATCTGTGTTCAGTCATGAGGTTCAAAATGTCAATCTGTGTTCAGTCATAAGGTTAAAAATGTCAATCTGTGTTCAGTCATAAGGTTAAAAATGTCAATCTGTGTTCAGTTATAAGGTTCAAAATGTCAATCTGTGTTCAGTCATGAGGTTCAAAATGTCAATCTGTGTTCAGTCATAAGGTTCAAAATGTCAATCTGTGTTCAGTCATAAGGTTCAAAATGTCAATCTGTGTTCAGTCATAAGATTCAAAATGTCAATCTGTGTTCAGTTATAAGGTTCAAAATGTCAGTCTGTGTTCAGTCATGAGTTTCAAAATGTTAATCTGTGTTCAGTCATGAGGTTCAAAATCTCAATCTGTGTTCAGTCATAAGGTTCAAAATGTCAATCTGTGTTCAGTCATAAGGTTCAAAATGTCAATCTGTGTTCAGTCATGAGGTTCAAAATGTCAATCTGTGTTCAGTCATGAGGTTCAAAATGTCAATCTGTGTTCAGTCATGAGGTTCAAAATGTCAATCTGTGTTCAGTCATGAGGTTCAAAATGTCAATCTGTGTTCAGTCATGAGGTTCAAAATGTCAATCTGTGTTCAGTCATAAGGTTCAAAATGTCAATCTGTGTTCAGTCATAAGGTTCAAAATCTCAATCTGTGTTCAGTCATGAGGTTCAAAATGTCAATCTGTGTTCAGTCATGAGGTTCAAAATGTCAATCTGTGTTCAGTCATAAGGTTCAAAATGTCAATCTGTGTTCAGTTATGAGGTTCAAAATGTCAATCTGTGTTCAGTCATGAGGTTCAAAATGTCAATCTGTGTTCAGTCATAAGGTTCAAAATGTCAATCTGTGTTCAGTCATAAGGTTAAAAATGTCAATCTGTGTTCAGTTATAAGGTTCAAAATGTCAATCTGTGTTCAGTCATGAGGTTCAAAATGTTAATCTGTGTTCAGTCATGAGGTTCAAAATCTCAATCTGTGTTCAGTCATAAGGTTCAAAATGTCAATCTGTGTTCAGTCATAAGGTTCAAAATGTCAATCTGTGTTCAGTCATGAGGTTCAAAATGTCAATCTGTGTTCAGTCATGAGGTTCAAAATGTCAATCTGTGTTCAGTCACGAGGTTCAAAATGTCAATCTGTGTTCAGTCATGAGGTTCAAAATGTCAATCTGTGTTCAGTCATGAGGTTCAAAATGTCAATCTGTGTTCAGTCATGAGGTTCAAAATGTCAATCTGTGTTCAGTCATGAGGTTCAAAATGTCAATCTGTGTTCAGTCATGAGGTTCAAAATGTCAATCTGTGTTCAGTCATAAGGTTAAAAATGTCAATCTGTGTTCAGTTATAAGGTTCAAAATGTCAATCTGTGTTCAGTCATGAGGTTCAAAATGTTAATCTGTGTTCAGTCATGAGGTTCAAAATGTCAATCTGTGTTCAGTCATAAGGTTCAAAATGTCAATCTGTGTTCAGTCATAAGGTTCAAAATGTCAATCTGTGTTCAGTCATGAGGTTCAAAATGTCAATCTGTGTTCAGTCATAAGGTTCAAAATGTCAATCTGTGTTCAGTCATAAGGTTCAAAATGTCAATCTGTGTTCAGTCATAAGGTTCAAAATGTCAATCTGTGTTCAGTTATAAGGTTCAAAATGTCAATCTGTGTTCAGTCATGAGTTTCAAAATGTTAATCTGTGTTCAGTCATGAGGTTCAAAATCTCAATCTGTGTTCAGTCATAAGGTTCAAAATGTCAATCTGTGTTCAGTCATAAGGTTCAAAATGTCAATCTGTGTTCAGTCATGAGGTTCAAAATGTCAATCTGTGTTCAGTCATAAGGTTCAAAATGTCAATCTGTGTTCAGTCATAAGGTTCAAAATGTCAATCTGTGTTCAGTCATGAGGTTCAAAATGTCAATCTGTGTTCAGTCATGAGGTTCAAAATGTCAATCTGTGTTCAGTCATGAGGTTCAAAATGTCAATCTGTGTTCAGTCATAAGGTTCAAAATGTCAATCTGTGTTCAGTTATAAGGTTCAAAATGTCAATCTGTGTTCAGTTATAAGGTTCAAAATGTCAATCTGTGTTCAGTCATAAGGTTCAAAATGTCAATCTGTGTTCAGTCATAAGGTTCAATCTGACACTTCTGAAGTAGACCGTTTTTAAGAAGACTGTAGCTATTTGAATACATAAATTTACATTTACATTTACATTTACGTCATTTAGCAGACGCTCTTATCCAGAGCGACTTACTAATTGGTTTATTCACCTTATAGCCAGTGGGATAACCACTTTACAATATGTTTTATTTTTTTTATTTTTTTGGGGGGTGGGGTAAGGGGGGGGTAGAAGGATTACTTTATCCTTTCCCAGGTATTCAAATGTCTCCGGAAGGTGGTGAGTGACTCCGATAGAATAACCCTATTTTACCAAGATAGAGTCAGAACACATCATCCGATACATTAAGAAATGTATTATGATCATCAGACGAATTACTGTCGTCACTGAACAACGAAGTGACAACATCATTTACTTGAAGGTTTCTGACAGTGTAGTTTTTTTTTGCTTGCATGCCGTTATCGCTGGGTAGACTAGCCTGGACCATACTTAGAGAGAGCTGGCAAAGACGTGTTCTGATTGGTCCGTCTGTATTTGTTCAGGCTTGCGATTGGATTGCAGATAGGATCTTATAGCGCCATATTAAAATTGATTTATACAGATAGAACTTTCTAGTTTTTCATTTTTTTTCACTCAAAATGTATTAACTTCACAGACATGAAGAACCATCTAAATAAAAATGTCAGATAGAACCTTATAGTCCCAAGGTCTCGATTTGTAGTTGAACAAGTCATTGCATGTATAGATTGTTTTTTACTTGACTTGAGAGTAGTATGGAGAGAGAGATAGAGAGAGATACTGTAGTATGGACCAAGAGATAGAAAGAGATAATGTAGTATGGAGATATATATAGAGAGAGAGATAGATAGAGAGAGAGAGAGATAATGTAGTATGGAGAGAGAGATAGAGAGATATACTGTAGTATGGAGAGAGAGATAGAGAGATACTGTAGTATGGAGAGAGAGATAGAGATACTGTAGTATGGAGAGAGAGATAGAGAGAGATACTGTAGTATGGAGAGAGAGATAGAGAGAGATACTGTAGTATGGAGAGAGAGATAGAGAGATACTGTAGTATGGAGAGAGAGATAGAGAGAGATACTGTAGTATGGAGAGAGAGATAGAGAGAGATACTGTAGTATGGAGAGAGAGATAGAGAGATATACTGTAGTATGGAGAGAGAGATAGAGATACTGTAGTATGGAGAGAGAGATAGAGAGAGATACTGTAGTATGGAGAGAGAGATAGAGAGAGATACTGTAGTATGGAAAGAGAGATAGAGATACTGTAGTATGGAGAGAGAGATAGAGAGAGATACTGTAGTATGGAGAGAGAGATAGAGAGATACTGTAGTATGGAGAGAGAGATAGAGAGAGATACTGTAGTATGGAGAGAGAGATAGAGAGAGATACTGTAGTATGGAGAGAGAGAGAGAGAGAGATACTGTAGTATGGAGAGAGAGATAGAGAGATACTGTAGTATGGAAAGAGAGAGAGAGATACTGTAGTATGGAGAGAGAGATAGAGAGAGATACTGTAGTATGGAAAGAGAGATAGAGATACTGTAGTATGGAGAGAGAGATAGAGAGAGATACTGTAGTATGGAGAGAGAGATAGAGAGATACTGTAGTATGGAGAGAGAGATAGAGAGAGATACTGTAGTATGGAGAGAGAGATAGAGAGAGATACTGTAGTATGGAGAGAGAGATAGAGATACTGTAGTATGGAGAGAGAGATAGAGAGATACTGTAGTATGGAGAGAGATAGAGAGATACTGTAGTATGGAGAGAGAGACAGAGAGATACTGTAGTATGGAGAGAGAGATAGAGAGATACTGTAGTATGGAGAGAGAGATAGAGAGAGATACTGTAGTATGGAGAGAGAGATAGAGAGAGATACTGTAGTATGGAGAGAGATAGAGAGATACTGTAGTATGGAGAGAGAGATAGAGAGAGATACTGTAGTATGGAGAGAGAGATACTGTAGTATGGAAAGAGAGATAGAGAGAGATACTGTAGTATGGAGAGAGAGATAGAGAGATACTGTAGTATGGAGAGAGAGATAGAAAGAGATAATGTAGTATGGAGATATATATATATAGAGAGAGAGATAGAGAGAGAGAGATATACTGTAGTATGGAGAGAGAGATAGAGATAGATACTGTAGTATGGAGAGAGAGATAGAGAGATACTGTAGTATGGAGAGAGATAGATAGAGATAGATACTGTAGTATGGAGAGAGAGATAGAGAGAGATACTGTAATATGGAGAGAGAGATAGAGAGAGATACTGTAGTATGGAGAGAGAGATAGAGAGAGATACTGTAGTATGGAGAGAGAGCTAGAGAGAGATACTGTAGTATGGAGAGAGAGATAGAGAGAGATACTGTAGTATGGAAAGAGAGATAGAGATTCTGTAGTATGGAGAGAGAGATAGAGAGATACTGTAGTATGGAGAGAGAGATAGAGAGATACTGTAGTATGGAGATAGAGATAGAGAGAGATAATGTAGTATGGAGAGAGAGATAGAGAGATACTGTAGTATGGAGATAGAGATAGAGAGAGATAATGTAGTATGGAGAGAGAGATAGAGAGATACTGTAGTATGGAGAAAGAGAGAGATACTGTAGTATGGAGAGAGAGATAGAGAGAGATACTGTAGTATGGAGAGAGAGATAGAGAGAGATACTGTAGTATGGAGAGAGAGATAGAGAGAGATACTGTAGTATGGAGAGAGAGATAGAGAGAGATACTGTAGTATGGAGAGAGAGATAGAGATACTGTAGTATGGAGAGAGAGATAGAGAGAGATACTGTAGTATGGAGAGAGAGATAGAGAGAGATACTGTAGTATGGAAAGAGAGATAGAGATACTGTAGCATGGAGAGAGAGATAGAGAGAGATACTGTAGTATGGAGAGAGAGATAGAGAGATACTGTAGTATGGCGAGAGAGATAGAGAGATACTGTAGTATGGAGAGAGAGATAGAGAGAGATACTGTAGTATGGAGAGAGAGATAGAGAGAGATACTGTAGTATGGAGAGAGAGATAGAGAGATACTGTAGTATGGAGAGAGAGATAGAGAGAGATACTGTAGTATGGAGAGAGAGATAGAGAGATATACTGTAGTATGGAGAGAGAGATAGAGATACTGTAGTATGGAGAGAGAGATAGAGAGATACTGTAGTATGGAGAGAGAGATAGAGAGAGATACTGTAGTATGGAAAGAGAGATAGAGAGATATACTGTAGTATGGAGAGAGAGATAGAGATACTGTAGTATGGAGAGAGAGATAGAGAGAGATACTGTAGTATGGAGAGAGAGATAGAGAGATATACTGTAGTATGGAGAGAGAGATAGAGATACTGTAGTATGGAGAGAGAGATAGAGAGATACTGTAGTATGGAGAGAGAGATAGAGAGATACTGTTATGTGGGCAGCTTGTCTCTCCCTTTTCTGTTTCCCTTCCTCCTTGTTTTGTCCCCTCTTTTCTGTTGTATCTGTATGTGTGTTTGTCCCCTTTATGTGGGTGTGTCTGGAGTGGATCAGGGGCGTGCTCAGGATCTGCCTCTCCTGTGCAGCTGCGGGTTGTTTCCAGTGATTCCTGCCTACGCAGCTGCATCCTATTCTCTCATCAACCTGCACTACTTATTCCTGGGCATGGCTCTCCACCGGCGCCAGATCGTTGTTCTTACCAGAGCGGTAACTTGGCTCACCAGTAAAGTTATTTTGTCTTGTCTTCAGCCTGGCTCTCCACTCTCCTTAACCTGTCGTTTGTTTTGTCTTTAGTTTCGGACATATCTCCCAACCTGCCTGCCTTCCTGCCTGTCGGTCTGCCTGCCTGCCTGCCTGCCTGCCTCAGCCTCTCCTTCCTCCGGAGCCGACTAGCCCACTCTGTTCCTTTACTTCAGTTGTTTTTGGACTAAGACAATTTTAACTTTGATTAAATATTTTTGTTTCTTCCACTCCCTTTGTCGTGTTGTTTCTCTGAGTGCTGGGTTGAACCATAGCCTAACAGAACGATCTGGCCATGGACCCAACAGAGAAACAGCACGGGGCAAACAAAGACAGCTTCCAACAAGCTATCCAGGCTCAAGGAACGTTGCTAGGACAGCATGACCAGTTGATTCGGACTCTTGTGGAAGATAATCATCAACTGCTGAACCAGGTGACTCAGTTAACTACACACGTCTCTAAATTGTCTGTTATCAGTTCTCCATCTCTCTCTGACCCCCAGTTTGATGCACCCCAAGTTGTTTCCTCGGACACTAGGCAGGCTTCGTTCCGTCGGGAACCCCCTGTCACGTCGCCTGAACCGTTCAATGCAGAATTGGACAAGTGCCGGGGATTTTTGCTTCAGTGTGACTTGATTTTTCGGCAGAGACCACTGTCGTTTTCTACTGATTCATCTAAGGTACATTATGTTCTGGGGCTGTTAAGAGGGAAAGCTCTGGTTTGGGCTGAGGCTGTGTGCTCAGATCAAACTTTGACTGGATTGACTTTTGCTGATTTCTCTGCTAAATTGAAGACTGTTTTTGACCATCCTGACCATGTGGGTAATTCCTCCAAGATACTTTTTAATTTGAGGCAGGGTTCTAACAGTGTGGCAGAGTACTCTATTGAGTTCTGGACGTTGGCAGCGGACTCCAAGTGGAACAATGTGGCACTTCAAGGAGCATTTCTAAACGGTTTGAATGAAGCCATTAAGGATGAACTGGCTGCTCGTGATGAGCCACATGATTTACATTCTCTCGTTTCCCTGTCCATCAAGCTAGACAATCGGTTGCGGGAGAGGCGTCGGGAGAGAGGCGATCGGCCACATCTAGGAGGACGAGTTCCCCAGCCTTCAACCACTCGAGTCTCGCCTCTCCGGAGTCGGCAGCTTCTTGTTCCTGATTCCATCCCGAGCACAGAGGGAGGAACCTATGCAAGTGGGTTGAGCTCGACTACCTCCAGCAGAGCGGCAACGGCGCCTCCAGGCGGGTGAGTGCCTGTACTGTGGAGACGCCACACACATTCTGGCTACATGCCCTAAGCGGCCAAAAGACAAGGCTCGCTCGTAACGGTGGGTCTACTTGCGAGCCCAGAGTTAGATCCTGAACCCATCATTCCCCGATTACAAGTACCTGTAACCTTGCGTTTCCAGAGTCATTCCCTGCCACTCTCAGCTCTCATAGACTCAGGTGCAGAAGATAACTTTATTAGCCACCAGTTCGTTACACAAGCTCGTATCCCCATGGAGCCACTACCTACCCCCATTCGGGTCACAGCCCTTGATGGGCGCCTCCTCGCGGAGATAACTCATCAAACCACCCCCGTTTCCCTAGTGATTTCTGGCAATCATTGTGAAAGCATTCAGCTAAGAGTTATGTCTGGCTCAGCTACCTCCCCTAATCCTTGGCTTCCCCTGGTTGGCTCTTCACAACCCACAAATTGATTGGACACGTCACACCATTCTCAGTTGGAGCACTAACTGCCATTCCGAGTGCCTGAGGTCAGCGGTTCCCCCACTAAGTGTAACCCAACTCCTCCCTCAGCTCCTCTTGATCTGTCATCTGTCCCCAAAGAATACCATGACTTAGCGGAGGTTTTCAGTAAGGACAAGGCTCTGTCTCTACCACCACATAGGCCTTATGATTGCCCTATTGAACTGCTTCCTGGTGCTCCCTTGCCCTCTAGTCGGTTATACAATCTGTCCCGACCGGAAAGAGAGGCAATGGAGCAGTACATTGGTGATTCTCTGGTCTCGGGCATAATCCGTCCCTCGTCGTCTCCTTTGGGTGCAGGTTTCTTTTTTCGTGGAAAAGAAGGACAAGTCGTTACGCCCCTGTATCGATTTCAGGGGTTTAAACAACATAACTGTTAAAAACAAGTATCCCCTTCCACTCATCAACTCAGCTTTTGAACCTCTGCATGGCGCCACAGTGTTTTCCAAGCTCGACCTCAGGAATGCTTATCACCTTGTCCGTATCCGAAAGGGAGATGAGTGGAAAACCGCTTTCAACACTCCACTGGGACATTTTGAGTATTTGGTCATGCCCTTTGGGCTTTCAAATGCCCCTGCGGTTTTTCCAAGCCATGGTGAACGATGTTCTTAGGGATTTTTTGAACCGTTTTGTCTTTGTATACCTGGATGATATTCTTGTTTTTTCCAAGTCACCCGAGGAGCATGAGTCACACGTCCGTCAAGTCCTTCAACGGCTCTTGGAGAACAAGCTGTACGTCAAAGCAGAGAAGTGTGAGTTCCACAAACAGTCTACATCGTTCCTTGGATTCATAATTGAGAGCCGGCAGGTGAAGGCGGACCCGAGAAGATCCGGGCAGTGACGGAATGGCCCACACCCACCACCCGTAAGCAACTTCAACGATTTTTGGGCTTTGCTAACTTCTACCGTAGATTCATTAAGGGTTTTAGTAGAGTGGTGGCACCCCTTACAAGACTCACATCTCCTAAAGTCCCTTTTCGGTGGTCCCCTGAGGCGGAGCAGGCGGTAGGGGTTTTGAAGGAACTGTTTTCCACCTCCCCGTGTTGATACACCCCAATACCTCTCTGCAGTTTGTTGTGGAGGTGGACGCGTCGGACTCAGGTGTGGGAGCAGTCCTCTCCCAGCGCTCCCCCACTGACCAAAAGCTTCACCCCTGTGCTTTTTTCTCCAAGAAATTGTCACCCACAGAACGGAATTACGACGTTGGAAACCGGGAACTGCTGGCGGTCAAGCTTGCACTGGAAGAATGGCGGCACTGGCTGGATGGAGCTGAACTGCCGTTTGTGGTCTGGACTGACCACAAAAACTTGGCTTACATCCAAGCCACTAAGAGACTCAACTCACGCCAAGCCAGATGGGCCCTGTTTTTTAGTAGGTTTAACTTTATTCTTACATACAGACCGGGGTCAAGAAATGTTAAACCAGATGCTTTGTCCCGCCAGTTTGCTGACCCTTCGGAGACCAGCGAGCCTGAGGCAGTCCTGCCTTCCTCATGCGTCGTGGCGGCTGTTCAGTGGGAGATCGAGTCTCTTGTGAAGACTGCACTTGCCACGGACCCGGGACCGGGTGATGGACCTCCCAACCTACTCTTTGTTCCCGAGACGGTCCGGTCTCAGGTGTTGCAGTGGATTCACACCTCCCGTTTTGCTGGTCACCCTGGGATGAGACGCACGTTGACGCTGCTTAGGAGACATTTTTGGTGGCCTTCAATGGAAACTGACGTTCGGGCTTTTGTGGCAGCCTGTTCAACCTGTGCTCGGGGCAGAGCCTCCCATCAGTCCCCTTCGGGGCTGCTGCTACCCCTCCCAGTTCCCAGCCATCCCTGGTCCCACATTGCCATGGATTTTGTCACCGGCCTACCCAAGTCTGAAGGTAATGATACTATACTTACCATTGTGGACAGATTCTCTAAATCTGTCCACTATATAGCATTACCAAAATTACCGTCTGCCAGTGAGACAGCGGACCTCCTAGTCCAACATGTATTCCGTCCCCATGGAATACCTGTGGACATCGTATCTGATAGAGGCCCACAGTTTACTTCCCGTGTTTGGAAGGTTTTCTGTTCTGCTTTGGGTGCTTCCGTTAGTCTGTCCTCAGGGTTTCATCCCCAGACCAACGGTCAAACAGAAAGAGCCAATCAAAACCTCGAAGCAACCCTTCGTTGTGTGGCTGCTCAACATCCATCATCCTGGGCCAAACATCTGCCCTGGATAGAGTACGCCCACAACTCCCTCACCGCCTCTGCCACCGGTCTTTCACCCTTCGAGGTTACCATGGGTTATCAACCCCCTCTGTTTCCTGCTCAGGAGAAGGAATTGGCTGTTCCTTCGGTTCAGGAGAACCTCCGCCGCTGCCAGAAAGTGTGGAGCGACGCTCGGGAAGCATTGCTTCGGACCACCGACAGGAACAAGACAACAGCGGATAGGAGCAGGACTCCCGCACCTGTGTTTCATCCTGGTCAAGAGGTTTGGCTGTCATCTAAGAACGTACCTCTTCGTACCAAATCACGCAAGCTGTCTCCTCGGTACCTGGGTCCGTTGGTGGTGGAGTCCATCATTAACCCCGCTGCGGTTCGTTTGAAGTTGCCTTCAGCCATGAAGATACACCCTACTTTCCACGTCTCCCAACTGAAACCTGTGTCCTCCAGCCTTTTGTGTCCGCCGGCTGATCCACCTCCACCTGTTCGCCTCATTGACGACCATCCGGCCTACACCGTCAGTAGGCTCCTGGACTCTCGGAGGCGGGGTAGGGGTCTCCAATACCTAGTCGATTGGGAAGGTTATGGACCAGAGGAGAGGTCTTGGGTCCCTAAGCGTTTTGTGTTGGATCCTCAGCTGATCACGGACTTCCATCACGACAACCCTGACAGGCCTGGTGGGTCGCCAGGTGGCGACCATTGAGGGGGGTACTGTTATGTGGGCAGCTTGTCTCTCCCTTTTCTGTTTCCCTTCCTCCTTGTTTTGTCCCCTCTTTTTCTGTTGTATCTGTATGTGTGTTTGTCCCCTTTATGTGGGTGTGTCTGGAGTGGATCAGGGGGCGTGCTCAGGATCTGCCTCTCCTGTGCAGCTGCGGGTTGTTTCCAGTGATTCCTGCCTACGCAGCTGCATCCTATTCTCTCATCAACCTGCACTACTTATTCCTGGGCATGGCTCTCCACCGGCGCCAGATCGTTGTTCTTACCAGAGCGGTAACTTGGCTCACCAGTAAAGTTATTTTGTCTTTGTCTTCAGCCTGGCTCTCCACTCTCCTTAACCTGTCGTTTGTTTTGTCTTTAGTTTCGGACATATCTCCCAACCTGCCTGCCTTCCTGCCTGTCGGTCTGCCTGCCTGCCTGCCTGCCTGCCTGCCTGCCTGCCTGCCTGCCTCAGCCTCTCCTTCCTCCGGAGCCGACTAGCCCACTCTGTTCCTTTACTTCAGTTGTTTTTGGACTAAGACAATTTTAACTTTGATTAAATATTTTTGTTTCTTCCACTCCCTTTGTCGTGTTGTTTCTCTGAGTGCTGGGTTGAACCATAGCCTAACAGATACTGTAGTATGGAGAGAGAGATAGAGAGAGATTCTGTAGTATGGAGAGAGAGATAGAGATATACTGTAGTATGGAGAGAGAGATATACTGTAGTATGGAGAGAGAGATAGAGATATACTGTAGTATGGAGAGAGAGATAGAGAGAGATACTGTAGTATGGAGAGATAGAGATAATGTAGTATGGAGAAAGAGAGAGATACTGTAGTATGGAGAGAGAGATACTGTAGTATGGAGAGAGAGATACTGTAGTATGGAGAGAGAGATAGAGAGATACTGTAGTATGGAGAGAGAGATAGAGAGAGATACTGTAGTATGGAAAGATAGAGATATACTGTAGTATGGAGAGAGAGAAAGAGAGATACTGTAGTATAGAGAGATACTGTAGTATGGAGAGAGAGATAGAGAGATATACTGTAGTATGGAGAGAGAGATAGAGATACTGTAGTATGGAAAGAGAGATAGAGATACTGTAGTATGGAGAGAGAGATAGAGAGAGATACTGTAGTATGGAGAGAGAGATAGAGAGATATACTGTAGTATGGAGAGAGAGATAGAGATACTGTAGTATGGAGAGAGAGATAGAGAGATAATGTAGTATGGAGAGAGAGATAGAGAGATACTGTAGTATGGAGAGAGAGATAGAGAGAGATACTGTAGTATGTAGAGAGAGATACTGTAGTATGGAGAGAGAGATAGAGATACTGTAGTATGGAGAGAGAGATAGAGAGAGATACTGTAGTATGGAGAGAGAGATAGAGAGAGATACTGTAGTATGGAGAGAGAGATAGAGAGAGATACTGTAGTATGGAGAGAGAGATAGAGATACTGTAGTATGGAGAGAGAGATAGAGAGAGATACTGTAGTATGGAGAGAGAGATAGAGAGAGATACTGTAGTATGGAGAGAGATAGATAGAGATAGAGAGAGATACTGTAGTATGGAGAGAGATAGAGATAGAGATAATGTAGTATGGAGAGAGAGAGATATAGAGATACTGTAGTACGGAGAGAGATAGAGAGAGATACTGTAGTATGGAGAGAGAGATAGAGAGAGATACCGTGGTATGGAAAGAGAGAGAGAGAGAGAGGGAGAGAGTTTAGATATGGTGTCTTAGGTTAGGGTGCAGAGAGATGGGAAAGCCAGAATGTTCTACCACAGGTACGTCACAACTGATGGAGATGAAGACAGGAGGAAAAACACACTGCAGTATGCATATACCCTATACAGACAAAAGCCAATTATTTTTGGGAATAACGAAAAACAATATTCTCAGAGAGATTCAGGGCTTTTTATAGAAATTCTTAGAAGTACGCCCTGCTCTATGAGTGAAGCAGCTCTATCAGCATCGACGTGGAGGGGGGCATCTTCCAGGCTGCAAAGGATGCTGGGATAGCACTGCTCTCAATCACCTACCGACCCTCACTCTGGTCGGCACACTTACCTATCAATCAATCAACAAATCAATCAACCAGTCAACATTTTTACAGAATCTACAGGTAAAGGCCAAAATAAAGGAAGCACTTGAATAAATGAATGTCCATTTATTCATTAAATGAATAATTGATTCCTGACTGAAGCTTGTTTTGTATGGGAACCTAAATATGAAATGAAATTGGTGAGATTTGAAAATAATATGCAAAAACCAGCTCATGTGTTAGGGCGTGGCAGGATAGTGGGTTTGATTCCCGGGACCACCCATACGTAAAACATGTATAGACACGTGACTGTAAGTGGCTTTGGATAAAAGCACCTGCTAAACGGCAGATATTATTATATTAAAAATAAATGTACAACAGATCCTTACGAGAACAACAGCACTGTAGATGAGTAGTTTGATGTAGCCTTCAGTAGGGGGCAGTGTTGATCTGTAGAGGCTCTGTTAAGTCTTATGGAGTAGAGAGGCCAAGCCCCCAAGACCCTGTCAGAAACATCCCCTAGACCCTGTCAGAAACATCCCCTAGACCCTGTCAGAAACATCCCTAGACCCTGTCAGAAACATCCCCAAGACCCTGTCAGAAACATCCCCAAGACCCTGTCAGAAACATCCTCTAGATCCTGTCAGAAACATCCCCTAGACCCTGTCAGAAACATCCTCTAGACCCTGTCAGAAACATCCCTAGACCCTGTCAGAAACATCCCCTAGACCCTGTCAGAAACATCCCTAGACCCTGTCAGAAACATCCCCTAGACCCTGTCAGAAACATCCCTAGACCCTGTCAGAAACATCCCCAAGACCCTGTCAGAAACATCCCCTAGACCCTGTCAGAAACATCCCTAGACCCTGTCAGAAACATCCCCAAGACCCTGTCAGAAACATCCCCTAGACCCTGTCAGAAACATCCCTAGACCCTGTCAGAAACATCCCTAGACCCTGTCAGAAACATCCCCTAGACCCTGTCAGAAACATCCCCTAGACCCTGTCAGAAACATCCCCAAGACCCTGTCAGAAACATCCCCAAGACCCTGTCAGAAACATCCCTAGACCCTGTCAGAAACATCCCTAGACCCTGTCAGAAACATCCCCAAGACCCTGTCAGAAACATCCCCAAGACCCTGTCAGAAACGTCCCTAGACCCTGTCAGAAACATCCCTAGACCCTGTCAGAAACATCCCTAGACCCTGTCAGAAACATCCCTAGACCCTGTCAGAATCATCCCTAGACCCTGTCAGAAACATCCCCTAGACCCTGTCAGAAACATCCCTAGACCCTGTCAGAAACATCCCTAGACCCTGTCAGAAACATCCCCAAGACCCTGTCAGAAACATCCCTAGACCCTGTCAGAAACATCCCCAAGACCCTGTCAGAAACATCCCTAGACCCTGTCAGAAACATCCCTAGACCCTGTCAGAAACATCCTCTAGACCCTGTCAGAAACATCCTCTAGACCCTGTCAGAAACATCCCTAGACCCTGTCAGAAACATCCTCTAGACCCTGTCAGAAACATCCCTAGACCCTGTCAGAAACATCCTCTAGACCCTGTCAGAAACATCCCTAGACCCTGTCAGAAACATCCCCTAGACCCTGTCAGAAACATCCCTAGACCCTGTCAGAAACATCCCTAGACCCTGTCAGAAACATCCTCTAGACCCTGTCAGAAACATCTCCTAGACCCTGTCAGAAACATCCCTAGACCCTGTCAGAAACATCCCTAGACCCTGTCAGAAACATCTTGGAGTCTATGTGTCTGAAATACATGATACGGTAATGGTGGTTAACCAACCACTCAGTATTGGCTTTTTAAAGTGTGAAAGGAAACTGAGCAGGAATTGACTATTTCAGCATTTTGGGATGTGAGGTTTTTGGGAGAGGAAGTCGGCTCAGGAGGAGGATGTGAGGGTGGTAGTGTAGTGTACCACAGGGCTGTGTAGTGTAGTGTAGAGGGAGGAGAAGGAAGAAAGAGCTGCCAGTACCAACTCTCTCTCTCTCTCTCTCTCTCTCTCTCTCTCTCTCTCTCTCTCTCTCTCTCTCTCTCTCTCTCTCTCTCTCTCTCTCTCTCTCTCTCTCTCTCTCTCTCTCTCTCTCTCTCTCTCTCTCTCTCTCTCTGTCTTCATAAGGTTTTCACACACTGTTGCTGGTATTTTGGCCCATTCCTCCATGCAGATCTCCTCTAGAGCAGTGATGTTTTGGGGCTGTCGCTGGGCAACACGGACTTTCAACTCCCTCCAAAGATTTTCTATGGGGTTGAGATCTGGAGACTGGCTAGGCCACTCCAGGACCTTGAAATGCTTCTTACGAAGCCACTCCTTCGTTGCCGGGCGGTGTGTTTGGGATCATTGTCATGCTGAAAGACCCAGCCACGTTTCATCTTCAAAGCCCTTGCTGATGGAAGGAGGTTTTCACTCAAAATCGCACGATACATGGCCCCATTCATTCTTTCCTTTACACGGATCAGTCGTCCTGGTCCCTTTGCAGAAAAACAGCCCCAAAGCATGATGTTTCCACCCCCATGCTTCACAGTAGGTATGGTGTTCTTTGGATGCAACTCAGCATTCTTTGTCCTCCAAACACGACTGAGTTGAGTTTTTACCAAAAAGTTATATTTTGGTTTCATCTGACCATATGACATTCTCCCAATCCTCTTCTGGATCATCCAAATGCACTCTAGCAAACTTCAGACGGGCCTGGACATGTACTGGCTTAAGCAGGGGGACACGTCTGGCACTGCAAGATTTGAGTCCCTGGCGGCGTAGTGTGTTACTGATGGTAGGCTTTGTTACTTTGGTCCCAGCTCTCTGCAGGTCATTCACTAGGTCCCCCCGTGTGGTTCTGGGATTTTTGCTCACCGTTCTTGTGATCATTTTGACCCCACGGGGTGAGATCTTGCGTGGAGCCCCAGATCGAGGGAGATTATCAGTGGTCTTGTATGTCTTCCATTTCCTAATAATTGCTCCCACAGTTGATTTCTTCAAACCAAGCTGCTTACCTATTGCAGATTCAGTCTTCCCAGCCTGGTGCAGGTCTACAATTTTATTTCTGGTGTCCTTTGACAGCTCTTTGGTCTTGGCTATAGTGGAGTTTGGAGTGTGACTGTTTGAGGTTGTGGACAGGTGTCTTTTATACTGATAACAAGTTTAACAGGTGCCATTAATACAGGTAACGAGTGGAGGACAGAGGAGCCTCTTAAAGAAGAAGTTACAGGTCTGTGAGAGCCAGAAATCTTGCTTGTTTGTAGGTGACCAAATACTTATTTTCCACCATAATTAGCAAATAAATTCATTAAAAATCCTACAATGTGATTTTCTGGATTTTTTTTATATCATTTTGTCTGTCATAGTTGACGTGTACCTATGATGAAAATTACAGGCCTCTCTCATCTTTTTAAGTGGGAGAACTTGCACAATTGGTGGCTGACTAAATACTTTTTTCCCCCACTGTATAGCTCCTATACTATCTCTGCTCTACTATAGAGTCCTCAAAGTCAACTCTGGACCTTTTTTAATTGTTGCCCTCTAATCAGGGACTGATTTAGACCTGGGACATCAGGTGGGTGCAATGAATGATCAGGTAGAAAAGAAAAGTAGCAGGCTCCGGACCTCGCAGGGTCAGAGTTCAATACCTCTGTTCAGGACAGGGCTGCAGGCTCCGGACCTCATAGGGTCAGAGTTCAATACCTCTGTTTAGGACAGGGCTGCAGGCTCCGGACCTCGCAGGGTCAGAGTTCAATACCTCTGTTCAGGACTGCAGGCTCCGGACCTCGCAGGGTCAGAGTTCAATACCTCTGTTCAGGACTGCAGGCTCCGGACCTCGCAGGGTCAGAGTTCAATACCTCTGTTTAGGACAGGGCTGCAGGCTCCGGACCTCGCAGGGTCAGAGTTCAATACCTCTGTTCAGGACAGGGCTGCAGGCTCCGGACCTCTGGTGTAGGGTCTGTTAAGGACAGGGCTGCAGGCTCCGGACCTCTGGTGTAGGGTCTGTTTAGGACAGGGCTGTGGTCTCATCTTATCCTAACTTTTTCAACATGTTTTAGGGGTTCAGTTTGAGCAAGCCGAGCCACAGGAGCATAATGAGTAGTAGTTATTTGGGATGCAAGGTGATTTGTACTGATCAGTGAGTCTGATTAATACAATGTTAGTAAATCTCAAACAAGCACCTTCTCTTGCCTCCCATTCCAGGACGTACCACACCCACCTGCTTCAGTTTGAAGGCGAGGGCGTTTGGCACTTTGAGAAGCTGGACGCCTCCACACATATCTCTCAGAAGCTAAAGTCCCAGCTCTCTGGCATACCCAAGATGCAACAGCGCCTATCGGATCTCTGCTGCACGCTTAGGGTGGACACCACCCTGTCAGGCGCCGGAGGAGAGGAAGGACGGGAGGAGAAGAAACAGGAGGAGGAGAGGAGGAGGAGGGGGGGGACCCTGTCAGAAACCCTGTCAGTGCTTAGACCTAGACCCTGTCAGAAACTTGTTCATTATTGATATTTTTGATATTTTAAATAAAATCAGATCAAATCAAATTATATTTGCCACATGCGCCGAATACAACAGGTGTAGACCTTACAGTGAAATTCTTACTTACAAGCCCTTAACCAACAATGCAGTTTTAAGAAAAAAAGTGTTAAGTAAAAAGTAACAATAACAAATAATTAAAGAGCAGCAGTAAAATAAAATAACAGTAGCGAGGCTATATACAGGGGGTACCGGTACAGAGTCAATGTGCGGGGGCACAGGCTAGTTGAGGTAATCGAGGTAATATGTAAATGTGGGTAGAGTAAAGTGACTATGCATAGATAATAAACAGAGAGTAGCAGCAGCGTAAAAGAGGGGAGGGGACAATGCAAATAGTCTGGGTAGCCATGATTAGCTGTTCAGGAGTCTTATGGCTTGGGGGTAGAAGCTGTTGAGAAGCCTTTTGGACCTAGACTTGGCGCTCCAGTACCGCTTGCAGTGCGGTAGCAGAGAGAACAGTCTATGACTAGGGTGGCTGGAGTCTTTGACAATTTTTAGGGCCTTCCTCTGACACCGCCTGTTATAGAGGTCCTGGATGGCAGGGAGCTTGGCCCCAGTGATGTACTGGGCCATACGCACTACCCTCTGTGGTGCCTTGCGGTCGGAGGCTGAGCAGTTGCCATACCAGGCGGTGATGCAACCAGCCAGGATGCTCTCGATGGCGCAGCTGTATAACTTTTTGAGGATCTGAGGACCCCATGCCAAATCTTTTCAGTCTCCTGAGGGGGAATAGGTTTTGTTGTGCCCTCTTCTTTTTCCTGTAGTCCACAATCATTTCCTTTGTCTTGATCACGTTGAGGTAGAGGTTGTTATCCTGGCACCACACGGCCAGGTCTCTGACCTCCCTATAGGCTGTCTCATCATTGTCTGTGATCAGGCCTACCACTCTTGTGTCGTCGGCAAACTTAATGATGGTGTTGGAGTCGTGCCTGGCCATGCAGTCATGGGTGAACAGGGAGTACAGGAGGGGACTGAGCACGCACCCCTGAATGGCCCCCGTGTCTCAGCCTCCGGTATCTATGCTGCAATAGTCTATGTGCCGTGGGGCTAGGGTCAGTCTGTTTTATCTGGTGTTATTCTCCTGTCTTATCCAGTGACCTGTGTGAATTTAAGTATGCTCCCTCTAATTCTCTCTCCCTCTCTTCCTCCCATCCCGGAGGACCTGAGCCCTAGGACCATGCCTCAGGACTACCTGGCCTGATGACTCCTGGCTGTCCCCAGTCCACCTGGTCCTCTCTCCCTCCCCTCCCGGAGGACCTGAGCCCTAGGACCATGCCTCAGGACTACTTGGCCTGATGACTCCTGGCTGTCCCCAGTCCACCTGGTCGTGCTGCTGCTCCAGTTTCAACTCTTCTGCCTGCGGCTATGGAACCCTGACCTGTTCACCGGACGTGCTACCTTGTCCCAGACCTGCTGTTTTCAACTCTCTCTCTCTCTCTCTACCGCACCTGCTATTTCAACCTCTAAATGCCCGGCTATGAAAAGCCAAGAGACATTTACTCCTGATGTACTGACCTGTTGCAACCTCTACAACCACTGTGATTATAATTTGACCCTACTGGTCATCTATGAACGTTTGAACATCTTGGAGAAAAACCTGGCCTTAATGGCCATGTACTGTTATAATCTCCACCCGGCACAGCCAGAAGGAGACTGGCCACCCCTCAGAGCCTGGTTCCTCTCTAGGTTTCTGCCTTTCTAGGGAGTTTTTTCCTAGCCACCGTGCTTCTACATCTGCATTGCTTGCTGTTTGGGGTTTTAGGCTGGGTTTCTGTATAGCACTTTGTGACATCTGCTGATGTAAAAAGGACCTTATAAATCACATTTCATTGATTGATTGGTTGTTACCTACCCTTACCACCTGGGGGCGGCCCGTCAGGAAGTCCAGGTGTGTAATGCAGATGTAGAAGCACGGATTCTCTGGTCTGATGAAACCAAGATTGAACTCTTTGGCCTGAATGCCAAGCGCCACGTCTGGAGGAAACCTAGCACCATCCCTACGGTGAAGCATGGTGGTGGCAGCATCATGCTGTGGGGATGTTTTTCAGTGGCAGGGACTGGGAGACTAGTCAGGATCGAGGGAACGATTAACAGAGCAAACTACAGAGAGATCCTTGATGAAAACCTGCTCCAGAGTGCTCAGAACCTCAGACTGGGGCGAAGGTTCACCTTCCAACAGGACAACGACCCTAAGCACACAGCCAAGACAATGCAGGAGTGGCTTCGGGACAAGTCTCTGAATGTCCTTGAGTGGCCCAGCCAGAGCCCGGACTTGAACCCGATCGAACATCTCTGGGGAGACCTGAAAATAGCTGTGCAGTGACGCTCCCCATCCAACCTGACAGAGCTTGAGAGGATCTACAGAGAAGAATGGGATAAACTCCCCAAATACAGGTGTGCCAAGCTTGTAGCGTCATACCCAAGAAGACCCGAGGCTGTAATCGCTGCCAAAGGTGCTTCAACAAAGTACTGAGTAAAGGGTCTGAATACTGATGTAAATGTGATATTTCCATTTTTTATTTTGTATACATTTGCAAACCACTTTAAAACCCTGTTTTTGCTTTGTCAGTATGGGGTATTGTGTGTAGATGAGTGAGGTGAAAAAAACAATTCCATCAATTTTAGAATAAGGCTGTAACGTAACAAAATGTGGAAAAAGTCAAGGGGTCTGAATCCTTTCCGAATGCACTACAACCAGGTAAAAAAATACCAAACTACGGTTCGCAATGCTCCCACGTAGGGAAATAGAGCCTGCGGTTCCCAATGCTCCCACGTAGGGAAATAGAGCCTGCGGTTCCCAATGCTCCCACGTAGGGAAATAGAGCCTGCGGTTCCCAATGCTCCCACGTAGGGAAATAGAGCCTGCGGTTCCCAATGCTCCCACGTAGGGAAATAGAGCCTGCGGTTCCCAATGCTCCCACGTAGGGAAATAGAGCCTGCGGTTCCCAATGCTCCCACGTAGGGAAATAGAGCCTGCGGTTCCCAATGCTCCCACGTAGGGAAATAGAGCCTGCGAGAAGAGCCCTGTGGCTTCAGGGTATTCAACGTGGGAAATGTGGGAACCCGGTGTCCAAGTAGCCTAAACATTTAATCACAGGTAAGACATTTAACTGGTTTAGTATAGTTCAGTCACTTTGTAACTCCACTCACTACTTGTAGCTGTATAGTCCATTTATTTGAGTTGTTGGTCCTGGCTAGCTTAATGTTCCGGTCGGTAGCTAGCTAGCTAGTATTCTCTCAAGTGGCTGCTAGCGCCGTCATGAAAAGGGGCATGAGGGAAGCCCTACAATATAACGTTTTTCTAAGTAGTGAGAACGCTCGGGAGCAGGCAATGTTTTAAAGTCATCTTTAGACATGTTGTACTTTTCTTAAATGTCGTTTTGTAATTGACTAAAACAAGCAGATGACAAGAAAATTGCGTTTGAAAAATGTCAAGTTTTTGCTGTGAGCAAATTGGGTAACCTAGGTAACCACAGGTTGCACAGGTGGGAGGGGCCGCTACGTTCTATCTATTGGTTCTATTGCCGCGTTCAAAACAACTGGGAACTCTGAAAAGGTCAAATCATGACGTCAGTGATCTTCAGGTCGGAAAGTCTGAGCTTTAGAAAAAGTCCTGAGTTCCCAAGTTGGATGCCGTTCAAAAAGATTTTTCCCAGTCAGAGCTAGTTTTTTTTCCCCGAGTTCCCGGTTGTTTTGAATGTGGCATATTCACTTTAATTTCAACTGACATTTGGGCGGGGTCTGTTTACATTTTGGTAAAGCATCCTTTCCCTGTGAAGTGGCAGGGCTATGATGGTCCAGTACAGACCAGAAGGCATCAACACATACAGGTAGCTGTTAGCTAGCTGCTACTCACTAGGTATCGTCACAGATGGGGTTCCTGAACCAGGCAGAAGTTAGCTAACTGTGTTAGTAGTAGCTAGCCACTCCTAAGTCCTAACATAGCTAGCTAACTGTGTTAGTAGTAGCTAGCCACTCCTAAGTCCTAACATAGCTAGTTAACTGTGTTAGTAGTAGCTAGCCACTCCTAAGTCCTAACATAGCTAGCTAACTGTGTTAGTAGTAGCTAGCCACTCCTAAGTCCTAACATAGCTAACTGTGTTAGTAGTAGCTAGCCACTCCTAAGTCCTAACATAGCTAACTGTGTTAGTAGTAGCTAGCCACTCCTAAGTCCTAACATAGCTAACTGTGTTAGTAGTAGTGTTGGGATTTGTTTTCTCATAATTGGATCTGTATGTGATTAATAGCTTAGAAGGAATGCATTAATGAGGAGCATAGGTTTGAACTATACTGATATAAATTGTTTCACATAACAGGCTGTGATTCATGTGAGGAACGTTAGGGGCTAGGATGAGATAAAACTTGCATTTCTTATAGATAATACTTGTATTTCTCACAGATACGAACACTGCCTCTTTGTTGTCTGTGAACCGTCCTTGAACGTAGTACAGTGGAATGGTGTCTTTTGGGTGATAACTCCACAGGTTGTTATGATAAACTTATGCCTGGCAACAGTGTGCAACAAATGGAGCGCCGAGGGGTTGGGACCAGCCCGTGCACCAACGGATTGGCTGAGTAAGTCTAAACCACGCTCAGTCTACTCTGATTGGCCAGCAGAGAGGTGGGAACTCTCTCTCTCTGTCAGAGTATTTGAGGAAGAACCTGTAACAATGGATCAGTTCTCTGTCTGCCCTGCGTGGTATTTCAGTGAGCCCGTATACAACCAACATACTTATCATACATACATTTTGCATATAATAAATTTAGCTTGGATTGAATATCTCTTCATTATGTTTTCTCTTATTCCAATACCAGATTTGAATTACGCAATTTCTAACAGTAGCTAGCCACTCCTAAGTCCTAACATAGCTAGCTAACTGTGTTAGTAGTAGCTAGCCACTCCTAAGTCCTAACATAGCTAGCTAACTGTGTTAGTAGTAGCTAGCCACTCCTAAGTCCTAACATAGCTAGCTAACTGTGTTAGTAGTAGCTAGCCACTCCTAAGTCCTAACATAGCTAACTGTGTTAGTAGTAGCTAGCCACTCCTAAGTCCTAACATAGCTAGCTAACTGTGTTAGTAGTGGCTAGCCACTCCTAAGTCCTAACATAGCTAGCTAACTGTGTTAGTAGTAGCTAGCCACTCCTAAGTCCTAACATAGCTAACTGTGTTAGTAGTAGCTAGCCACTCCTAAGTCCTAACATAGCTAGCTAACTGTGTTAGTAGTAGCTAGCCACTCCTAAGTCCTAACATAGCTAGCTAACTGTGTTAGTAGTAGCTAGCCACTCCTAAGTCCTAACATAGCTAGCTAACTGTGTTAGTAGTAGCTAGCCACTCCTAAGTCCTAACATAGCTAGCTAACTGTTGCCTAGTTAACTCACTTAGCTAGCTAGCTTGAGGTCAGCTAGCCAAATCTGATACAGTGTCCCTACATTGTTAGCTATCCAACAACTTCTGATGATGTCATGATTATCCCCATCATTGCTGGCATGCCACTGGTGATGCTTATGAATGAAACGTCTAACTAGCTAAACGATTAAATGTTATCTTAATAGGGTTATTTTTTTAACCTAACCTGTGTATTTTTTTTATTTTGTTAAACTTATTGTGGTCTCTCTTATGTTTGTTTGACAGATGAAGACAACCGTGGTGATGCAGAGACTGATCTTGAGTGTGCCAATGCCTCCGCAGCATAACTCCTGAGTGGCGCAGTGGTCTAAGGCACTGCATCGCAGTGGTAACTGTGCCACTAGATATCCTGGTTCGAATCCAGGCTCTGTCGCAGCCGGCCGCGACCGGGAGACTCATGGGCGCGCGCCGAGTGGCCCAGCGTCGTCCAGGGTAGGGGAGGGAATGGCCGGCAGGGATGTAGCTCAGTTGATAGAGCATGGCGTTTGCAACGCCAGGGTTGTGGCTTCAATTCCCACGGGGGGCCAGTATAAAAAAATATGTATTCACTGACTGTAAGTCGCTCTGGATAAGAGCGTCTGCTAAATGACTTAAATGTAAATGTAAAAGGTACTGACACTCAATGGGAGGTTTCACCACTGACGGATCACAGCTACGCGTCAAGAGAACCAGTCAACAAGCCCAACTGCCACAAACAAACCCAATGTGTTGGTGCAGAACCATTGAGCCACACCATCCTGAAGAATGACACTAGCTCAGTTTTGTATACCGGCCTTCCTCTTAGTGTTTTCTTTGACCATGTAGCATTTCTGCAGAAATTCTACACGGCTAACTTCAAAACACATATCACCTGATCAAATACTGATAACCTTGATGAAGCTGAATCTACTCCAGGATATTTTTTTTATTTGACCTTTATTTAACCAGGTAAGCCAGTTGAGAACAAGTTCTCATTTACAACTGCGACCTGGCCAAGATAAAGCAAAGCAAATGATGATCGTGCTGAACGCTTCGCTGTGTCCCAGGGAGTAGCGAGCAGAATCCTTTCCTACTGGATTGACACACAATGGAGGAGCACATGAGGATCTACATTCCATGGTTGCCGAGGGAGACGATCCAGAACACAATGCCTCAGTGCTTCATAGAGAAGTTCCCCAACACTGATACAACACATGGCCTAAAGACGAGGTAAAGAGGTCAATCGAACTCGACCAAAACAATGGAATTGCCATGGAAACACGTGGGAGAAAGATCTCGAGTCTCCCCATTGCCCCCCCCCCAGCAAAATGAGCCTACAGTTAGACTATTATTTCTGTGTATTTCACACTATGTTGAGGTAAAAATCTCAGTATAATACTTGTATGGATGTGTCACAGGCCGGCTCATAGCCTGTGGCAAAAATGAGGGGACATGAACAACAGGTATAGGCCAATCAAAAGGTTATTTATTGTAAACCAAAAACGATTAACTTTAAACAAAGAAAAAGGAATGAGGTGTGGAAATGTCATAATGTAGGGTGTAGGTAAGGTGCATGGATGCATGAATCTGTGTGTGTGTGAACATGACTGAGTGGAAACTAAGTAAACCTACAACGGAACAAACAAACCAGGATCATACCTGGAGGAGCAGGGAGAGAGAGAGAGGTTAGTGAAGCAGTTTTAAATACCCTGAGCCCAGGTGGCTCCAATCACACCAACTCCAATCACTAACGACCCTCCTCAGTCTTCAGGAGGAACCGCCCCTGCACTGCAGAGGGGCCGTGACAGATGTCAACCCCAACACACGTTAATGTCATCGTTACCAATCAACTGCATTACAGTTAAAAACGACTGAATACCACCACTGATTTCTAGTATGCTAGCTATGCTAACCAGCTTATACAAAACGGGAGTTAGCATTCACTTCTTCTAAACCTGAAAAGCGACAACATCTACATGTTATGCAGCGAAAATATATCCAAATCGGACTCAAGTGACCACATTGTGGGCCTGTTACAATACATAAATCATGAAGGATTTGAGGAATATCCACTTTGTTAGATCAGTTTTGTTGCATGTGAGCCAATCTGAATGTCTGCATTCCATTGACTCCATTTCCGCATCTTTGGAGACTAGCTAAATATAGTTTCCATGTTGTCAACATTCTAAGCCAACCCCGTCTGTTTTGCCACATAGTTGCGCACGCATCTGTTTTGTTGCTAAACAACCAACCCATTTCATAGGTCACAAGAATTGATGAGTTCCCAGAACGTTAACGTCCCAAATCAGGCTCACCCCTCACCGCACCTATCCGGGATCCTTGGACGTCCCTACCCTAACCCTAACCTTAACCATAACCCTAACCATAACCATAACCATAACGTAAACCATAACCCTTACCTACACCTTCCCTAAACAATTTTAAACGTCAACTTCAATGGGGTAGGGACGTCCCAAGGATCCAGGATAGCACGGACCCGTTGTAAAACACCCCTTATCATCTACCACGTGTTGCATTGTGGGTCTTGTCCAACTCACTCAAGGGGAGTTTTCATACAGAAGCTCAACTCCGGCAGCGAAAAGCGCAGCTACCCGCGGATCTACACTGTTTTGTGGGCAGGGTCGACTCGACCCTCTGTCGGTCATTCATCCAATGTAAATACTACAAGGACCATCTATGTGAATGAGTTTTATTTCTGCAAGCGGTTGATTAAGAAAACGAACTTTCAGTCTACGGGAGGTAGGTCGCCTTTTCTGTGTAACATGTAGCATGGCACCTGCTGTCATAACATTAAAGTGAATTGCTAAAACTGTCAAAAATAAGCTTGTGTTGACGTGTGAAAGTGTTTCTTTGGACGTATTTGGCGAAGGTTTACAATCATATATCGGCACTTGCTGCTATTCCGCGCACAACATAGTTGCTATTCTTCCACGCACGGACGATCGAGGTGTTTGCACAGGCAAATTGGCTACTCACACCCCATATACATCACATTGAATTACTCAACTGAAATGACAACCAAACTAGCATCAAAAACCAGCAGTTCTGGTGGGTTTTTATGCGAACAACCTCTAGCTAATGCTACGCGGGTATTATAAAGTGGTCAACTAGTTGGTTCAAAGCTAACTTTGTGTGAATGGCACCTGTTGTTGTTTTATACTCCTGCCCACCTGTCAATGTTTCTGTGTTGTGATGAAGCTGAAGAGGTAATTAGGGGTTCAGCAGCTAAGTTGGTGAAACCCTATTGTATTTGTTCTGGTTACATTTTAGTCATTTAGCAGACGCTCTTATCCAGAGCAACTTATCCAGAGCGCCCCCGGGGAACATAGCTGGTGAAACCCTATTGTATTTGTTGGCTATTATTATTATTATTATTATTATTATTATTATTATAATACTAGGTTCCCCCCCCCCCCAAGTAAAAAAACATGCAAATTTCCCTGAGGTGGTAAGGCCTAGGACGGCGCAACTTGGCTTGATGGTAAAGGACCAAATGCCATGCCAATTGGCCACATGGTTGCGATTTGAAGACGAGTAGCGTGGTGGCTTTTTAGTGAGTGTAGGGTTAGATGGTAGGGTAGTTGTTGATGTATTATAATTTGTATTTATTTTTTCAAGCAAAGTATAAGGACGTTATACTCCATTATAGTAGGTGTTGGTAACATTTATTGGACGCCGACCGCCGTTAAACCTCACCGAAGAATAAGGTCCACCATGATGGATTTTCTTCCATTTTGAATTTTGTGAAAAACTTTTTTGAAACGCTACTCCTCTGGCACCAAAGTACCGATCTTCATGAAACTTGATATATGGCATCTGTGGACCAAGGTCTGGAAGCGCACTATAATCCAGGCTACTATGTCAAACAACATGGCCGCAACTGACCAATAAACTACCACGTGGGTGTGGTCTGTCACATTTAATGCATATCAATCAGTCACGGCTATTCGTATTGTAACAACTTGGTACACGTGTTTGTAAACACTGAAGACTCAACATATTCAAGCACCTTCATATTGACCACACAGTGGCGCTATAACGGGCACATGTTTATGTCTCTTGATCTGTTTGACTGTAATAAAATTTGGCACACATGCTCAAGGGTGAGTAATGTATGGTTGAGTTTGGCCACATTGTGGTGCTGTTGGACAGGAAAAAGCATTCATGCAAGTTCATTGGGCTTATAACAGCCATATTGTTTCAGCTAGAGTCTTGGAAAATAGTGCGCTTGAAGATGTACATTCATAGATGCTGTATACCAAATTTGGAGAAGACGTTTAAAGGGTAGGTAGCATAAACGCAACCACATGCAACACATGGATGTGCATTAAAATACGCATCAAAAGCCTAGCCAGCTAACTAGCCTAGCTAGCCAACCACCACGGGCGACATAGCTAAGTAGTAAGCCAGAGAACAACTAGTCTTGAATAGGCAGGAACCCAAAGAACACAGCGAGAAAAGCCAGCAGATATAAAGTAGAGAGAGCGGAGACTTACCGATTGACTGCTTAGTTGGCTACCAAATTCAAAGAAAAGCCCAGGAGAGGCCTTCAGCGGGAGAGGCCGTTTCACCAGCCGAGGGAGAGTCGGCATGCTAATCCAATAGCGATATAGTGACGTAAAATCCACAAACTTTACCAGGTTTATCTCCATCACTGCTGACACTTGTGAGGTACCGGTAGGTCGGTAGGAAATAGAGGTTGCAGGTTTCACGTACACGCTCAGCACAGCACCTGGTTTCAGTCGGTCTCATTCCGAATCCTGCCTTCCACTGGTTATACTAAGCCATCGAAGTCCTCCGGGGTGAAACGAGCACCGCGTACAGTAGATGTGCCTGCGGTTCCCTTACTCCAATCCGCTCGCTTCAACCAGACAAACCGGTCCCGCTTCAAAGCTAGCTTCTCGTATTTCGGGCCACAAATGAGTCGTAACCCCGTTTTTGTGGGTTTTACTGCACTATGTTGGTATTACTGCACTAGCTACGAACGACTGAAAACTACCACAACGCTCGCTCGACTACGAAACGCACAGGAGAAGAGGAGATGCAGTTTTTCACATTCATTTATATAATTTTTGTACCAGCACCAACCCTTGGTTTGGAATGTAATTACATGCTAGCACGGCTACTAGCTAGGGCTGGGCGGTATACCGTATTTTGCTATATATAGCTGTATTGATGCATGGACCGGTTTGGGTTTTTACTTTACCTTCTATAACGGTATTTCAATGTTTGGTTTGTTTAATGTGGTGTCTGTTTTTTATAGTTTACGCCGTCTTTAGCCTCCTCCTGCTGCATGCCGCTTCCCTCACCAAGCCCTGCCCCCGTCACACCAAGCCCTGCCCCCGTCACACCAAGCCCTGCCCCCGTCACACCAAGCCCTGCCCCCGTCACACCAAGCCCTGCCCCCGTCACACCAAGCCCTGCCCCCGTCACACCAAGCCCTGCCCCGTCACACCAAGCCCCGCCCCGTCACACCAAGCCCTGCCCCCGTCACACCAAGCCCTGCCCCCGTCACACCAAGCCCTGCCCCCGTCACACCAAGCCCCCGTCACACCAAGCCCTGCCCCCGTCACACCAAGCCCTGCCCCCGTCACACCAAGCCCTGCCCCCGTCACACCAAGCCCTGCCCCCGTCACTCAAGGAGCGAGCAGTTGCTCGACCACGGAGTCATGAACACTTTCTTGCGGTTCACTCTAAATGGTCAGATGGATGCAACAAGATGTTGGCGAAAAACGATGCTGCTTTCCACAAGCCTTCTACAATTACATTATTAGTTTGTGTATATTACTGTCTGCAAACTACTGTCTGCTAATTTGACTTTTCTTAGCAAGTTGTGACTAAAATAAATCTTGTTAGCTTGCTAAATGTACTAAATGCTTAGTTTGTTCCCGAGTGGCGCAGCGGTCTAAGGCACTGCATCTCAGTGCTTGTGGCGTCACTACAGACCCCCTGGTTCGATTCCAGGCTGGATCACAACCGGCCGTGATTGGGAGTCCCATAAGGTGGCGCACAATTGGCCCAGCGTCATCCGGGTTTGGCCGGTGTAGGCCGTCATTGTAAATAAGAATTTGTTCTTAACTGACTTGCCTGGTTAAATAAAGGTTACAAAATAAAAATGATAATAATTTTAAAAAACGTAGATGGCTAATTCAGCCTGGTGCTGGTGTAGGCCTAGATAAGCATATTGTTTGTGAAACTGTATCTTAAATCCGAGAGGAATAGGTCAAGCTGGTTGGGGTGTGGCCAGGGTTTGCTTGGGGTGGTCTTAGCTGGTTGGGGTGTGGCTGGTGATGCTGTGGTCTGGGTGTAGGTCCTCTTGGCGTGGGTTCTCTAGTTGCAGGTCCTTCAGTCTCGCAGGACTGGGCGGGGTGTCCGTTGCTCCTGTGTGAGGTGCTGGGGCTACGGTTGAGGGAGACATTTCTGAGCCCTCGCTCTCTCTCGGCTTACTAAGGACTTCAAATAGATGTCGTTTTTTTTCTCTCCAGATGATTAGCTTTGATATGGAGCGGAGCCTGGGAGGAGAGACTGTTGCTGTGTAGAAACCTCCCCCCAAACACACTCAGCTTCTTCTACTCTGAGAGAGAGAGAGAGAGAGAGAGAGAGAGAGAGAGAGAGAGAGAGAGAGAGAGAGAGAGAGAGAGAGAGAGAGAGAGAGAGAGAGAGAGAGAGAGAGAGAGAGAGAGAGAGAGAGAATTTAGATTGTCTAGTGTCTGCAGACATATGGTTTAGTTTGCCTTGAACAAAGTCTCTAAAGAGCAAACTCCAAGCTAAATCAAGCGCACCTCTAATACTTTTCAGTATCTGAATAGTAGTTAACCCATTTACTGTATGACATGTAAGTCTAGACAGTAGTTACCCCAGACAACAGCAGTACCTATTTGGAATTCTGAATGTTGCTGTCATGTAGTAGTTGTGCTTTGCAGTTGGGTCTTGGGATATGTCAAATGATTCTGTTTACACTCACACAGGCAGTACGGAATATGTCAAATGATTCTGTTTACACTCTCGCTGGCAGTACGGAATATGTCAAATGATTCTGTTTACACTCTCGCTGGCAGTACGGAATATGTCAAATGATTCTGTTTACACTCTCGCTGGCAGTACGGAATATGTCAAATGATTATGTTTACACTCTCGCTGGCAGTACGGAATTGTAGTAAAAAAATACCTATTTTATTTGTTTGTCTCCACTTCTCTTAATTAGAGGAGAAAACCCTTACTGTCATCACAAACCTGACTGCCAGCACAAACCTGACTGTTATCAGAAAATGTGTGGAATATTTAGGACTAACTTATTCCTTGCCACCCACTCAAACTAACTGCAGCTCTTTGTTAAGTTTTGGAGTCATTTCAGTTGCTGTAATAGCTGACGTGTATAGTGTTGAGTCATCCGCATACACAGACACACTGGCTTTACTCAAAGCTAGTGGCATGTCGTTAGTAAATATTTAAAAAAGGGGCCTAGACAGCTGCCCTGGAGAATTCCTGATTCTACCTGGTTTTTCAGGCCATAACACGTAAGTTTTTCCAGCAGCAGACTATGATCAATAATGTCAAAAGCCACACTGAAGTCTAACAAAACAGCCCCCACAATCTTTTTATCATACATTTCTCTCAGCCAATCATCAGTCATTTGTGTAAGTGCTTGTTTTAATGTCCTTCCCTTAAGCGTGCTGAAAGTCTGTTGTGAATTTGTTTACTGTAAAATAGCATTGTATCTGGTCAAACACAATTTGTTCCAAAACTTTACTAAGGGTTGGTAACAGGCTAATTGGTCGGCCATTTGAGCCAGTAAAGGGGGCTTCACTATTCTTAAGTAGCGGAATGACTTTTGCTTCCCTCCAGGCCTGAGGGCACACACTTTCTAGTAGGCTTAAATTGTAAATATGGCAAATAGGAGTGGCAATATCGTTCACCATTATCCTCAGTAATTTTCCATCCGAGTTAACAGACCCCGGTGGCTTGTCATTGTTGATAGACAACAATTGTTTCACCTCTTCCACACTCACTTTACGGAATTCAAAATTACAATTCTTATCTTTCATAATTTCATCACATTTACTTGGATGTCAGCGTTTGTTGAATGAGCCATATGATCCAATGAATGATGGAGCTGAGTTTGCCTTTTTCCCAAAATGTCATTGAAGGTGCTCCAAAGCTTTTTACTATAATTCTTTGTAATTTATCTTTGTTTCATAGTGTTGGTTCTTCTTCTTTTTATTCAGTTTAGTCACATGGTCTCAATTTGCAGTACATTTGCCAATCGATTGTGCAGCCTTACTTATTTGCCATTCCTTTTGCCTCATCCCTCTCAACCATACAATTTTTCAATTCCTCATCAATCCCCGGGGATTTAACAGTTTTTACAGTCATTTTCTGAATGGGTGCATGCTTATTAGTAACTGGAATAAGCAATTTAACAAATGTGTCAAGTGCAGCGTCTGTTTGCTCCTCATTACACACCACGGACCAACATATATTCTTTACATCAACAACTTAGGAATCACTACAAAACTTATTGTATGACCTCTTATACACTATGTTAGGCCCAGCCTTTGGCTACTATATTGTGATCACTACATCCAATGGAATTGGATCAAACAAATCTCTGCAGCATTAGTAAAGATATGCTCAATACATTTTGATGATTTAATTCCTGTACTGTTTGTAACTACCCTGGTAGGTTGACTGATAACCTGAACACGGTTGCAGGCACTGGTTACAGTTTGAAGCTTTCTCTTGAGTGGGCAGCCTGATGAAAGCCAGTCAATATTTAAATCACCCAGAAATTATACCTCTCTATTGATATCACATACATGAAGCATTTCACACATGTTATCCAGATACTGACTGTTAGCACTTGGTGGTCTATAGCAGCTTCCCACCAGAATGGGCTTTAGGTGAGGCAGATGAACCTGTAGCTAGCACCGATATGACATTTTTGGCTGATACCTATATCTGATATTTTCCTTTCCAAAAAACCCGATACCGATATTTAAACATTTTTAGCAGCCTTTTAAGCATTCTAGTACAGTTAAATAGTTGAAACAAAGTGTCATATGTTAATTTGTTCAGTTAGGACCAGATTGTTTAATAACTTGTAACTGAGAAAAATGACAAATCCATGAACGTATTTTATCGCACAACAGATATTCATGACACAAATATTTTAGCTGCCCCCCCGCGTTACAAAGATGGTTCAGTTGTTGCTGGCTCTTCTTACTATCTAATATTGACTGTATGGAGAAACTTTAAAATGCTTTGAAATAAATATTGGTTTAAACTAAAATGCAGTTAATCATTTTAGCTTTAACTGCTTGAAAAAACTACTGTCTCTAGGCTATGTCATGAAGTGCTATAAATGGCATAACTTAAACTTTTCAAATGTGCTCAACTGGCTTGACTAGTAAAATGCGAGCAAATTTACAACACGTCATCTCATCTTTCATTTAGGAAATTAAAAACATTAACAAAAGAACAAAACTGCTTTGTTTTAAATTAAATTAAAATCTTGACCTATACCAGACATGAATAAACAACAGAATACAGTGGGGGGGAAAAAGTATTTAGTCAGCCACCAATTGTGCAAGTTCTCTCACTTAAAAAGATGAGAGAGGCCTGTAATTTTCATCATAGGTACACGTCAACTATGACAGACTAATTGAGAGAAGAAAAATCCAGAAAATCACATTGTAGGATTTTTTATGAATTTATTTGCAAATTATGCTGGAAAATAAGTATTTGGTCACCTACAAACAAGCAAGATTTCTGGCTCTCACAGACCTGTAACTTCTTCTTTAAGAGGCTCCTCTGTCCTCCACTCGTTACCTGTATTAATGGCATCTGTTTGAACTTGTTATCAGTATAAAAGACACCTGTCCACAACCTCACACAGTCACACTCCAAACTCCACTATGGCCAAGACTAAAGAGCTGTCAAAAGACACCAGAAACACCAGAAACAAAACTGTAGACCTGCACCAGGCTGGGAAGACTGAATCTGCAATAGGTAAGCAGCTTGGTTTGAAGAAGTCAACTGTGGGAGCAATTATTAGGAAATGGAAGACATACAAGACCACTGATAATCTCCCTCGATCTGGGGCTCCACGCAAGATCTCACCCTGTGGGGTCAAAATGTTCACAAGAACGGTGAGCAAAAATCCCAGAACCACTCGGGGGGACCTAGTGAATGACCTGCAGAGAGCTGGGACCAAAGTAACAAAGCCTACCATCAGTAACACACTACGCCGCCAGGGACTCAAATCCTGCAGTGACAGACGTGTCCCCCTGCTTAAGCCAGTACATGTCCAGGCCCATCTGAAGTTTGCTAGAGTGCATTTGGATGATCCAGAAGAGGATTGGGAGAATGTCATATGGTCAGATGAAACCAAAATAGAACATTTTGGTAAAAACTAAACTCGTCGTGTTTGGAGGACAAAGAATGCTGAGTTGCATCCAAAGAACACCATACCTACTATGAAGCTTGGGGGTGGAAACATCATGCTTTGGGGCTGTTTTTCTGCAAAGGGACCAGGACGACTGATCCGTGTAAAGGAAAGAATGAATGGGGCCATGTATCGTGACATTTTGAGTGAAAACCTCCTTCCATCAGCAAGGGCATTGAAGATGAAACGTGGCTGGGTCTTTCAGCATGACAATGATCCCAAACACACCGCCCGGGCAACAAAGGAGTGGCTTCGTAAGAAGCATTTCAAGGTCCTGGAGTGGCCTAGCCAGTCTCCAGATCTCACCCCATAGAAAATCTTTGGAGGGAGTTGAAAGTCCGTGTTGCCCAGCGACAGCCCCAAAACATCACTGCTCTAGAGGATATCTGCATGGAGGAATGGGCCAAAATACCAGCAACAGTGTGTGAAAACCTTGTGAAGACTTACAGAAAACATTTGACCTGTGTCATTGTCAACAAAGGGTATATAACAAAGTATTGAGAAACTTTTGTTATTGACCAAATACTTATTTTCCACCATAATTTGCAAATAAATTCATAAAAAATCCTACAATGTGATTTTCTGGATTTTTTTTCTCATTTTGTCTGTCATAGTTGACGTGTACCTATGATGAAAATTACAGGCCTCTCTCATCTTTTTAAGTGGGAGATCTTGCACAATTGGGGGGTTAGTACATTTAATACAACATATTGCATTATTCTTGCATTCCAAAGGATCATCGGCAAATGTTGGCCGACGTAGTAACATAATAATCAAAACCTATTTCTTTCACTTACTTGCTTTGTTTCGTTGTTCATTTCATCATACATGTCAAGCAGTGAAGTTTCAGCTCTGTCCGTGGCCTCTTGGGTCCTCTCTCGGTGCGCACTGTCACTGTGTCTGTTTCCATCTTGTCCAGCTGTGTCTGTAACATTTCACGTAAACCGTGTTTCTTGTCTGCATCGAAGTAGCGGTCCTTGTACCTGGCATCGAGCACAGTGGCGACACAGTAAAGAGGCTCAGAGAGAATGCCATCGAATCGCTTGTTCACAGCCTCTAGTAGAGTACTTTTGCAAGTTTTAACCCCACGGTCTGTGTCGGCAGTTATTTGAGCAGGCGTTTCAATGCCATGACCGAGGGTATCACATCTGCTGCAGTTTGGCTGATGAGCTTATTTCTCGAGTCAGTTGTTCGAATGGAGCTAGGTTCATGTTTTCAATGAGAGTCCACTGGTTTGTACTGATTGTTGCAGGTAACTCATAGTCGTCTGCGTACACGCCAAGCACTCGTTTTCGTTCCAGCAGGCTCTCCATCATGTAAAAAGGACTGTTCCATCTGGTGGAAACGTCTCGCTTAAGCCTTTTCGTTTTCACTCCAAGCTGCTCCTGTATTGCTTGCAGGTGACTGTATGCTAGCTGTGAGTGTTTAAAATGACCCGCTATCTTCCTACCTGTTGCCACTGTGTCAGATAATGCTGCGTTGTGCCAAAAACACCTTCTTTCACAGCCAGTTGCAGCGTGTGTGCCATGCATGGCAAACTGGCGACTCCGCATTCTTCCAAAGCCTTTGTCATGTTACGTACATTATCACGTAGCACAGCCTGTACTTTGTTCTTGGGGATTTTCCACGTTTCAAACATGTTCTCAAATGCCATTGTGGCAGCAGCGGTATGAGAACCAGCACATTCTTGAGCGTGCAATACGGCTTTTCCTCAGTACGAAATCCTCGTCGACCCACTGTGCTGTCAGACTCGGCATGCTCATGGGGCTGACATTGCTGGTCCAAATGTCAGTGGTGAAGCTAATAGCAGTGACGCCCATAGCAAGTAGCTCGTGGATGTGCGTTTCAACAATTGTGGTCCTCTGTAGCTCAATTGGTTGAGTATGGCGCTTGTAACGCCAGGGTAGTGGGTTCGAACCCCGGGACCACCCATACACAAAAAATTTATGCACGCATGACTGTAAGTCGCTTTGGATAAAAGCGTCTGCTAAATGGCTTATTATTATTATTATTATTATTATTATTATTATTATTAACAATACTTTGTAATTCCGGTAGGGCAACATCTGAAAAATAGTGCGTACCGGGGCTCGAGGTGCTCGACCAGTCGGCGAAAGCCAACATCATCCACGACAGAGAACGGTTGATTGTTAAGGGCAATGAATTCCATTATCTTGGAGTTAATGGATTTCGCCTTTGAGTTGTCTAGCTGAAATGTTCTTACTCTTTCAAATGACTGCTGGACTTGGACTTGTTTAGTTGTTGGAAGTGTGTCGCTGAACATCTGGGTGTGATGCACTTTCAAATGAGTAATTAGGTTGATGGTATTGAAAGATTTCACTTTCAACCCTCCTCGGGAAATAATAGCAGCACAAACGTTGCATATGGCCTTTCTGATATCTTCCTTTGAAACTTCAGAATAGATCCACACAACAGACATTGTGGGCTAGGTTAGGAATGCTGTGTAGCGCTGTATTTTTTGTGGCGTCATTACGTCATCTACCTACGTTATACAGGTATGCACGTCAGCTTTGACATCGGTTTTGCACATCGGCGTTAAACTATACATAGAGCCGATGTTGGCATTTTCAGCTAATATCGGCCGATTCCGATATGCTTACCGCTATATCGCGCATCCCTACCTGTAGCCATATTACTTCAACAGTATTTAACATGAGATCCTCTCTAATCTTTACAGGAATGTGGTTCTGAATATAAAACAGCAACACCTCCACCACTGGCATTTCTGTATCTTCTGTAAATGTTATAACCACGTATTGCTGTTATGATGAGTTTCTCGGGTATCAAGTAATTCATGATGTAAGAAGATATTTAACACTTAGCTGGGGAGTTCATATGAAAATGTAATAGGTTCGATATAACAGAAGGACAGGGCTCTGCCTCTTGCCATTTCCCGAACTACTGAACAAAGAACATATCTCAGCTTGATATAGCTTCGATTACACGTTTCTTCAAGAACTTCTGTTAACCATCATTTGGCACTCCCTTCTTTGATGGTATTACCCTGTACCCCAAGTCAGTATATAATATCTATCAATCAATCTAAGATAAACCACCAATAAGCTCTTTTGACATAATGGAATCCTTGGTATTCGGACTGTGCGGCGCCCAGTCACTTATCTACTAACTTTTAACCTGGTTCACACAACGTTATGAAATGACATCATAATTGCTACCCACTGTATCATCAAAGGTATTGTCTAAGTGAGTTTCAGAGATGGTCAGAATATGAATGTCATCTGTTACTAGCAAATTATTGATTTCATGAACATTGTTTCTTAAGCTACATGTGTTAACGTGGGCTATTTTGAGCACTTTTCTGGGATGGTTGCTTGTTTTGAGCACTTTTCTGGGATGGTTGCTTGTTTTGAGCACTTTTCTGGGATGGTTGCTTGTTTTGAGCACTTTTCTGGGATGGTTGCTTGTTTTGAGCACTTTTCTGGGATGGTTGCTTGTTTTGAGCACTTTTCTGGGATGGTTGCTTGTTTTGAGCACTTTTCTGGGATGGTTGCTTGTTTTCATTGCTTTATTACTTAATTCTCATGTTATTTATGTTAGTGCAGGGTGAGCTGCACATAGTGGGCTTCCTACTAGGGCACACCACCTCAGTGCTAACAGCATAAATCTGGTTCATAGACACATGATTGCTGCATACAATAGCTGTAGGATCAGCAGAGGCATTCAGGGCAGTTAGAGGGACATAAATGAGGTTACTTACAATGTGTCTACCAATGCCCCTGGTATAATGTACATTTCCTAAAGCATTATGATGACTCAGCGACACAATGGTAGGGATTTAACTGAGCTGGGCTTGGGTCATTGATAAGTAATTGTCTCAACGCAGCCTTATAATGCTGTGAAAGGATCCAGGAACCCAAATGATTTGAGTGGATCCCATCCTCCTTATAAAATGTGTTTTGTTTCCAAAAGGTATCGAAATGGTCAACAAAAGTTACACCCATTGAGCTGCAATAATCACATAGCCAGTTGTGAAGAGAAGGAATCCTGCTAAAGCGTTCAATACCACAATTCGGAGAGGGCACAGGGCCAGATATGATGCCATGATTCAGAGAGGGCACAGGGCCAGATATGATGCCATGATTCAGAGAGGGCACAGGGCCAGATATGATGCCATGATTCAGAGAGGGCACAGGGCCAGATATGATGCCATGATTCAGAGAGGGCACAGGGCCAGATATGATGGTCTTTTATTAGTGTCTAGCAGAGAGTCAATTAGCTCTTTTTAAATCCAGTTTCAACTGTTCAGAGCTGCCCTTCATAATGTCATTAAAACCCACATGGACTACAATAGAATCGATGTCCTGGCGTAGTACATTCGGGAGCAGCTTAGTAATGTAATTTACTCGAGCTCCGGGATAGGACATTGTTCCTGGTGCAAAAACAGTCACATTTCTTAACATGGAGCTTCCCATAATCACAGCTGGTGAGAAAGACGAGGAAATGCACCCACTCCCACTCCCATGCTTCACAGGATGGTGTAGGCCTCCGACAGATGGAGAAGCCCCACTTGATCAAGAGCAGGGACGGAAGACTGCCCGTTCCATGATCTCGCCATCACGGTTGACAGCTCTGTTGTGTCCTCCTCCCAGAGTGCAAAGAGCCTTGGCGTGACCCTGGACAACACCCTGTCGTTCTCCGCTAACATCAAGGCGGTGACCCGATCCTGCAGGTTCATGCTCTACAACATTTGCAGAGTACGACCCTGCCTTACACAGGAAGCGGCACAGGTCCTAATCCAGGCACTTGTCATCTCCCGTCTGGATTACTGCAACTCGCTGTTGGCCGGGCTCCCTGCCTGTGCCATTAAACCCCTACAACTCATCCAGAACGCTGCAGCCCGTCTGGTGTTCAACCTTCCCAAGTTCTCTCACGTCACCCCGCTCCTCCGCACACTCCACTGGCTTCCAGTTGAAGTTCGCATCTGCTACAAGACCATGGTGCTTGCCTACGGAGCTGTGAGGGGAACGGCACCTCCGTACCTTCAGGCTCTGATCAGTCCCTACACCCAAACGAGGGCATTGCGTTCATCCACCTCTGGCCTGCTGGCCCCCCTACCTCTGCGGAAGCACAGTTCCCGCTCAGCCCAGTCAAAACTGCTCTGGCACCCCAATGGTAGAACAAGCTCCCTCACGACGCCAGGACAGCGGAGTCACTCACCACCTTCCGGAGACACTTGAAACCCCACCTCTTTAAGGAATACCTGGGATAGGATAAAGTAATCCTTCTACCCCCCCCCTTACCCCACCCCCCCAAAAAAGTAATAATAATAATTGTAAAGTGGTTATCCCACTGGCTATAAGGTGAATGCACCAATTTGTAAGTCGCTCTGGATAACAGCATCTGCTAAATGACGTAAATGTAAAGGTTGCAGACTCCAGGGCGGCGATAATATTTGTTGTTTGCATCCGCTCCAGGCCTCTCGTTGGGAGTTTAGACTGCTTTACGGGAGGCTGCTGTCTTCGGCTTCCACGGCTCGTGACATGTGACCATCGTTGATTGCCTTTCTCCTTATGCTGTGCTCCTTCGACGGCGCTATCAGATGGGGGAGGAGAGGCAGGAGATGGCTCCCCTAGAGAACGAACTCCGGGCAACACCGGCCAGTCGGATAACGACAAATGACAAGGCGGAGATGCATCCAACAAGCGCGAACGCCGTCCAGCCACCGGCGTAGAAAATATAAACATTCCACTCTGCGTTTTCCCCAGTTTCTTACGTAGGCTGGCGACCTGTGTGATCAAGGAAGCCACCTCAAGACTATAATCCTCAGCAAGTAAACAATTGCCGCATTGGAAACTCTGAGTGATCCAGTTTGTCACGAAACAAAGCGTAATAGATACAGCTCCTACAGCGCTGGAACCGTTCATTTACCTCTCCAGACAAAGAGGGCTCCATTGGAAAACTCATCTGGTACTAACTTTGTTAGCTTACACCCAGTCACTACAAAGATACAGGCTTCCTTCCTAAATCAGAGGTAGCCGCTCAGGGATTTCACCACAAGCCCAATGGTTCTCTAGAAATCCTTTTGATTTCCAATTAATGAATTATTTATCCTGATGATCAAAGGAAGGAGCTATTCCCTGGTGGTCCTGTTAGCTGGTAGCTAACCCTAACCCTGGTGGTCCTGCTAGCTGTTAGCTAACCCTAACCCTGGTGGTCCTGTTAACTGGTAGCTAACCCTAACGTTAGAATGGGCAAAACGACTTTGAGCGTGGTATGATCATCAGTGCCAGGCGCTGATTCCAGTGTCTCATAAATGGCCGTCCTCCAGTGCTTTTCACGCGCTACAATCTCTAGGCTCACACCTTCTAGAATCCATGCCCTGAAGAATTCAGGGTGTTCTGGAGGAAAAGGGGGGTCCGACCCGGTACTAGATGGGTGTACCTAATAAACTGGCCACTGAGTGTATGTCACCAGTAGTAAATGTAGCGTTAATCCCCGTCATTTGGGGTCTGGGGAAGGTAGCAGTGCATCCCTCATTTCTCCGAGCCAAAAAGACAGTAATATAGTCTATATGCTGGTTCTTTGGTTTTATTGTGCAGCAAAAACATCAGTCTATGTCTGGGCGTGTAAAGTGTGAGGAGAGAGGGAGAGAGAGAAGCCCTTGAACATGCCAACTGCTGTGCCCCCCCCCCCTCCACTTGTCAGATTCAGCCTAGCCTGTCCCCCACATAAAGATAGGAGGGGGAACTTCAGTGTTGATGCGCTCAAGGTGTCATTAAATATGTATGGGGTCTTTTTTTTTGATGTATCATGCATAGTTTCCCCCTCGGGAGCTCTGCAGGGCTCATCTCTCTCTGTCTGGCTGTCATCTGTCTCTATCTCTCTCTGTCTGGCTAGGGGGGGGGACCCTTTCATTTTTGTCTGTGGCTGTGAATACAGAGTTTTTGGACCACATGCCAAACTGGATATTCTTTCTCAAGGCTACTGATCCAGATCACGTTCTTTCCATTTGTTTAACTTTTACGGCACCATTTTCTTTCTAACGTAGCTGCTGCTCACACCAGCTCCCGTCAAGTTTCTCTCTTTGCTCAGCCTCTTCTGAACCATGATGATGTGTCTGCTCACGCCACCTCCCGTCAAGTTTCTCTCTTTGCTCAGCCTCTTCTGAACCACGATGATGTGTCTGCTCACGCCACCTCCCGTCAAGTTTCTCTCTTTGCTCAGCCTCTTCTGAACCATGATGATGTGTCTGCCTCATATTTCTGAACAGCTGAAAAAATTCAAGGCCATTATGAAGGCTACAACTTTCTGCCTGTTGTAACGGATATTGCGGTTGCGTAAACAGGACGCAGACAGTCCTTACACATTGCATTAACAATCTGCGTTTTCTGTGATTAAAAAATAACATGAAATCGCTAATTACACTGTGTCAGTGTCTTGCTTGTGTTTGATATGCTGTCAAGTTAGCTGCATGTAACTCCCCACTTGAGTTTTGCATTGGGGCAAAAAACGATCTGCGAGTTTGTAGGATAATGTATTTCGTGTACAACATGTAAATAGCTGCATGTAGCCTAACTGAAAAAAGAACATGAAATCGCCTTATACCTACTGAGCAGGGCCCAAAAGTAACTTTTTGGTCCACCAGCCACTCAGATTTTTTACCAGTCAAAATATCTTAGCACCATAATTACAATAAAAAAAAGTATATATACAACGGATGACCATGCTTTGTAATGTTTCTAAAACAAGAAATGTTGTATTCGGCGCATGTGGCAAATAACATTTGATTTGATTTGACAGCAGAGTACTGAGCAGCAGCTACGTAGACAGCAGAGTACTGAGCAGCAGCTATGTAGACAGCAGAGTACTGAGCAGCAGCTATGTAGACAGCAGAGTACTGAGCAGCAGCTATGTAGACAGCAGAGTACTGAGCAGCAGCTATGTAGACAGCAGAGTAGCAGCTATGTAGACAGCAGAGTACTGAGCAGCAGCTATGTAGACAGCAGAGTACTGAGCAGCAGCTATGTAGACAGCAGAGTACTGAGCAGCAGCTATGTAGACAGCAGAGTACTGAGTAGCAGCTATGTAGACAGCAGAGTACTGAGTAGCAGCTATGTAGACAGCAGAGTACTGAGTAGCAGCTATGTAGACAGCAGAGTAGCAGCTATGTAGACAGCAGAGTACTGAGCAGCAGCTACGTAGACAGCAGAGTACTGAGCAGCAGCTACGTAGACAGCAGAGTACTGAGCAGCAGCTATGTAGACAGCAGAGTACTGAGCAGCAGCTATGTAGACAGCAGAGTACTGAGCAGCAGCTATGTAGACAGCAGAGTACTGAGCAGCAGCTACGTAGACAGCAGAGTACTGAGCAGCAGCTACGTAGACAGCAGAGTACTGAGCAGCAGCTATGTAGACAGCAGAGTACTGAGTAGCAGCTATGTAGACAGCAGAGTACTGAGTAGCAGCTATGTGGACAGCAGAGTACTGAGCAGCAGCTACGTAGACAGCAGAGTACTGAGCAGCAGCTATGTAGACAGCAGAGTACTGAGCAGCAGCTATGTAGACAGCAGAGTACTGAGCAGCAGCTATGTAGACAGCAGAGTACTGAGCAGCAGCTATGTAGACAGCAGAGTACTGAGCAGCAGCTATGTAGACAGCAGAGTACTGAGCAGCAGCTATGTAGACAGCAGAGTACTGAGCAGCAGCTATGTAGACAGCAGAGTACTGAGCAGCAGCTATGTAGACAGCAGAGTACTGAGCAGCAGCTATGTAGACAGCAGAGTAGCAGCTATGTAGACAGCAGAGTACTGAGCAGCAGCTATGTAGACAGCAGAGTACTGAGCAGCAGCTATGTAGACAGCAGAGTACTGAGCAGCAGCTATGTAGACAGCAGAGTACTGAGTAGCAGCTATGTAGACAGCAGAGTACTGAGTAGCAGCTATGTAGACAGCAGAGTACTGAGCAGCAGCTATGTAGACAGCAGAGTGAGAGCAGCTATGTAGACAGCAGAGTACTGAGCAGCAGCTACGTAGACAGCAGAGTACTGAGCAGCAGCTACGTAGACAGCAGAGTACTGAGCAGCAGCTATGTAGACAGCAGAGTACTGAGCAGCAGCTATGTAGACAGCAGAGTACTGAGCAGCAGCTATGTAGACAGCAGAGTACTGAGCAGCAGCTACGTAGACAGCAGAGTACTGAGCAGCAGCTACGTAGACAGCAGAGTACTGAGCAGCAGCTATGTAGACAGCAGAGTACTGAGTAGCAGCTATGTAGACAGCAGAGTACTGAGTAGCAGCTATGTGGACAGCAGAGTACTGAGCAGCAGCTATGTAGACAGCAGAGTACTGAGCAGCAGCTATGTAGACAGCAGAGTACTGAGCAGCAGCTATGTAGACAGCAGAGTACTGAGCAGCAGCTATGTAGACAGCAGAGTACTGAGCAGCAGCTATGTAGACAGCAGAGTACTGAGCAGCAGCTATGTAGACAGCAGAGTACTGAGCAGCAGCTATGTAGACAGCAGAGTACTGAGCAGCAGCTATGTAGACAGCAGAGTACTGAGCAGCAGCTATGTAGACAGCAGAGTACTGAGCAGCAGCTATGTAGACAGCAGAGTACTGAGTAGCAGCTATGTAGACAGCAGAGTACTGAGTAGCAGCTATGTAGACAGCAGAGTACTGAGCAGCAGCTATGTAGACAGCAGAGAACTGAGCAGCAGCTACGTAGACAGCAGAGTACTGAGCAGCAGCTACGTAGACAGCAGAGTACTGAGCAGCAGCTATGTAGACAGCAGAGTACTGAGCAGCAGCTATGTAGACAGCAGAGTACTGAGCAGCAGCTATGTAGACAGCAGAGTAGCAGCTATGTAGACAGCAGAGTACTGAGCAGCAGCTACGTAGACAGCAGAGTACTGAGTAGCAGCTATGTAGACAGCAGAGTACTGTGCAGCAGCTATGTAGACAGCAGAGTACTGAGCAGCAGCTATGTAGACAGCAGAGTAGCAGCTATGTAGACAGCAGAGTACTGAGTAGCAGCTATGTAGACAGCAGAGTACTGAGTAGCAGCTATGTAGACAGCAGAGTACTGAGTAGCAGCTATGTAGACAGCAGAGTACTGAGCAGCTATGTAGACAGCAGAGTACTGAGCAGCAGCTACGTAGACAGCAGAGTACTGAGCAGCAGCTACGTAGACAGCAGAGTACTGAGCAGCAGCTATGTAGACAGCAGAGTACTGAGCAGCAGCTATGTAGACAGCAGAGTACTGAGCAGCAGCTATGTAGACAGCAGAGTACTGAGCAGCAGCTACGTAGACAGCAGAGTACTGAGCAGCAGCTACGTAGACAGCAGAGTACTGAGCAGCAGCTATGTAGACAGCAGAGTACTGAGTAGCAGCTATGTAGACAGCAGAGTACTGAGTAGCAGCTATGTGGACAGCAGAGTACTGAGCAGCAGCTACGTAGACAGCAGAGTACTGAGCAGCAGCTATGTAGACAGCAGAGTACTGAGCAGCAGCTATGTAGACAGCAGAGTACTGAGCAGCAGCTATGTAGACAGCAGAGTACTGAGCAGCAGCTATGTAGACAGCAGAGTACTGAGCAGCAGCTATGTAGACAGCAGAGTACTGAGCAGCAGCTATGTAGACAGCAGAGTACTGAGCAGCAGCTATGTAGACAGCAGAGTACTGAGCAGCAGCTATGTAGACAGCAGAGTACTGAGTAGCAGCTATGTAGACAGCAGAGTACTGAGTAGCAGCTATGTAGACAGCAGAGTACTGAGCAGCAGCTATGTAGACAGCAGAGTACTGAGCAGCAGCTATGTAGACAGCAGAGTACTGAGCAGCAGCTACGTAGACAGCAGAGTACTGAGCAGCAGCTACGTAGACAGCAGAGTACTGAGCAGCAGCTACGTAGACAGCAGAGTACTGAGCAGCAGCTATGTAGACAGCAGAGTACTGAGCAGCAGCTATGTAGACAGCAGAGTAGCAGCTATGTAGACAGCAGAGTACTGAGCAGCAGCTACTGTAGACAGCAGAGTACTGAGCAGCAGCTATGTAGACAGCAGAGTACTGAGCAGCAGCTATGTAGACAGCAGAGTAGCAGCTATGTAGACAGCAGAGTACTGAGTAGCAGCTATGTAGACAGCAGAGTACTGAGTAGCAGCTATGTAGACAGCAGAGTACTGAGCAGCAGCTATGTAGACAGCAGAGTACTGAGCAGCAGCTACGTAGACAGAGTACTGAGCAGCAGCAACGTAGACAGAGTACTGAGCAGCAGCTATGTAGACAGCAGAGTACTGAGCAGCAGCTATGTAGACAGCAGAGTACTGAGCAGCAGCTATGTAGACAGCAGAGTACTGAGCAGCAGCTATGTAGACAGCAGAGTACTGAGCAGCAGCTATGTAGACAGCAGAGTATGAGCAGCTATGTAGACAGCAGAGTACTGAGCAGCAGCTATGTAGACAGCAGAGTACTGAGCAGCAGCTATGTAGACAGCAGAGTACTGAGCAGCAGCTATGTAGACAGCAGAGTACTGAGCAGCAGCTATGTAGACAGCAGAGTACTGAGCAGCAGCTATGTAGACAGCAGAGTACTGAGCAGCAGCTATGTAGACAGCAGAGTAGCAGCTATGTAGACAGCAGAGTACTGAGCAGCAGCTATGTAGACAGCAGAGTACTGAGTAGCAGCTATGTAGACAGCAGAGTACTGAGCAGCAGCTATGTAGACAGCAGAGTACTGAGCAGCAGCTACGTAGACAGCAGAGTACTGAGCAGCAGCTATGTAGACAGCAGAGTAGCAGCTATGTAGACAGCAGAGTACTGAGTAGCAGCTATGTAGACAGCAGAGTACAGAGTAGCAGCTATGTAGACAGCAGAGTAGCAGCTATGTAGACAGCAGAGTACTGAGCAGCAGCTATGTAGACAGCAGAGTACTGAGCAGCAGCTATGTAGACAGCAGAGTACTGAGCAGCAGCTATGTAGACAGCAGAGTACTGAGCAGCAGCTATGTAGACAGCAGAGTACTGAGCAGCAGCTATGTAGACAGCAGAGTAGCAGCTATGTAGACAGCAGAGTACTGAGTAGCAGCTATGTAGACAGCAGAGTACTGAGTAGCAGCTATGTAGACAGCAGAGTACAGAGTAGCAGCTATGTAGACAGCAGAGTAGCAGCTATGTAGACAGCAGAGTACTGAGCAGCAGCTATGTAGACAGCAGAGTACTGAGTAGCAGCTATGTAGACAGCAGAGTACTGAGTAGCAGCTATGTAGACAGCAGAGTACTGAGTAGCAGCTATGTAGACAGCAGAGTACTGAGCAGCAGCTATGTAGACAGCAGAGTAGCAGCTATGTAGACAGCAGAGTACTGAGTAGCAGCTATGTAGACAGCAGAGTACTGAGCAGCAGCTATGTAGACAGCAGAGTAGCAGCTACGTAGACAGCAGAGTACTGAGTAGCAGCTATGTAGACAGCAGAGTACTGAGCAGCAGCTATGTAGACAGCAGAGTACTGAGCAGCAGCTATGTAGACAGCAGAGTACTGAGCAGCAGCTATGTAGACAGCAGAGTACTGAGCAGCAGCTATGTAGACAGCAGAGTACTGAGCAGCAGCTATGTAGACAGCAGAGTAGCAGCTACGTAGACAGCAGAGTACTGAGCAGCAGCTATGTAGACAGCAGAGTACTGAGCAGCAGCTATGTAGACAGCAGAGTAGCAGCTATGTAGACAGCAGAGTACTGAGCAGCAGCTATGTAGACAGCAGAGTACTGAGCAGCAGCTATGTAGACAGCAGAGTAGCAGCTATGTAGACAGCAGAGTACTGGGCACAGCTATGTAGACAGAGTACTGAGCAGCAGCTATGTAGACAGCAGAGTACTGAGCAGCAGCTATGTAGACAGCAGAGTAGCAGCTATGTAGACAGCAGAGTACTGAGCAGCAGCTATGTAGACAGCAGAGTACTGAGCAGCAGCTACGTAGACAGCAGAGTACTGAGCAGCAGCTATGTAGACAGCAGAGTACTGAGCAGCAGCTATGTAGACAGCAGAGTACTGAGCAGCAGCTATGTAGACAGCAGAGTACTGAGCAGCAGCTACGTAGACAGCAGAGTACTGAGCAGCAGCTATGTAGACAGCAGAGTAGCAGCTATGTAGACAGCAGAGTACTGAGCAGCAGCTATGTAGACAGCAGAGTACTGAGCAGCAGCTATGTAGACAGCAGAGTACTGAGTAGCAGCTATGGAGACAGCAGAGTACTGAGCAGCAGCTATGTAGACAGCAGAGTACTGAGTAGCAGCTATGGAGACAGCAGAGTACTGAGCAGCAGCTATGTAGACAGCAGAGTACTGAGTAGCAGCTACGTAGACAGCAGAGTACTGAGCAGCAGCTACGTAGACAGCAGAGTACTGAGCAGCAGCTACGTAGACAGCAGAGTACTGAGCAGCAGCTACGTAGACAGCAGAGTACTGAGCAGCAGCTACGTAGACAGCAGAGTACTGAGCAGCAGCTACGTAGACAGCAGAGTACTGAGCAGCAGCTACGTAGACAGCAGAGTACTGAGTAGCAGCTATGTAGACAGCAGAGCAGCAGCTATGTAGACAGCAGAGTACTGAGCAGCAGCTATGTAGACAGCAGAGTACTGAGCAGCAGCTACGTAGACAGCAGAGTACTGAGCAGCAGCTATGTAGACAGCAGAGTACTGAGCAGCAGCTATGTAGACAGCAGAGTACTGAGCAGCAGCTATGTAGACAGCAGAGTACTGAGCAGCAGCTATGTAGACAGCAGAGTACTGAGCAGCAGCTACGTAGACAGCAGAGTACTGAGCAGCAGCTATGTAGACAGCAGAGTACTGAGCAGCAGCTATGTAGACAGCAGAGTACTGAGCAGCAGCTACGTAGACAGCAGAGTACTGAGCAGCAGCTACGTAGACAGCAGAGTACTGAGCAGCAGCTATGTAGACAGCAGAGTACTGAGCAGCAGCTATGTAGACAGCAGAGTACTGAGCAGCAGCTATGTAGACAGCAGAGTACTGAGCAGCAGCTATGTAGACAGCAGAGTACTGAGCAGCAGCTATGTAGACAGCAGAGTACTGAGCAGCAGCTATGTAGACAGCAGAGTACTGAGCAGCAGCTATGTAGACAGCAGAGTACTGAGCAGCAGCTATGTAGACAGCAGAGTACTGAGCAGCAGCTATGTAGACAGCAGAGTACTGAGCAGCAGCTATGTAGACAGCAGAGTACTGAGCAGCAGCTATGTAGACAGCAGAGTACTGAGCAGCAGCTATGTAGACAGCAGAGTACTGAGCAGCAGCTATGTAGACAGCAGAGTACTGAGCAGCAGCTATGTAGACAGCAGAGTACTGAGCAGCAGCTATGTAGACAGCAGAGTACTGAGCAGCAGCTATGTAGACAGCAGAGTACTGAGCAGCAGCTATGTAGACAGCAGAGTAGCAGCTATGTAGACAGCAGAGTACTGAGCAGCAGCTACGTAGACAGCAGAGTACTGAGCAGCAGCTATGTAGACAGAGTACTGAGCAGCAGCTATGTAGACAGCAGAGTACTGAGCAGCAGCTATGTAGACAGCAGAGTACTGAGCAGCAGCTACGTAGACAGCAGAGTACTGAGCAGCAGCTATGTAGACAGCAGAGTACTGAGCAGCAGCTTATGTAGACAGCAGAGTACTGAGCAGCAGCTATGTAGACAGCAGAGTACTGAGCAGCAGCTATGTAGACAGCAGAGTACTGAGCAGCAGCTATGTAGACAGCAGAGTACTGAGCAGCAGCTATGTAGACAGCAGAGTACTGAGCAGCAGCTATGTAGACAGCAGAGTACTGAGCAGCAGCTATGTAGACAGCAGAGTACTGAGCAGCAGCTATGTAGACAGCAGAGTACTGAGCAGCAGCTATGTAGACAGCAGAGTACTGAGCAGCAGCTATGTAGACAGCAGAGTACTGAGCAGCAGCTATGTAGACAGCAGAGTACTGAGCAGCAGCTATGTAGACAGCAGAGTACTGAGCAGCAGCTATGTAGACAGCAGAGTACTGAGTAGCAGCTATGTAGACAGCAGAGTACTGAGTAGCAGCTATGTAGACAGCAGAGTACTGAGCAGCAGCTATGTAGACAGCAGAGTACTGAGCAGCAGCTACGTAGACAGCAGAGTACTGAGCAGCAGCTACGTAGACAGCAGAGTACTGAGCAGCAGCTATGTAGACAGCAGAGTACTGAGCAGCAGCTATGTAGACAGCAGAGTTAGCAGCTATGTAGACAGCAGAGTACTGAGCAGCAGCTATGTAGACAGCAGAGTACTGAGCAGCAGCTATGTAGACAGCAGAGTACTGAGCAGCAGCTATGTAGACAGCAGAGTACTGAGCAGCAGCTATGTAGACAGCAGAGTAGCAGCTATGTAGACAGCAGAGTACTGAGTAGCAGCTATGTAGACAGCAGAGTACTGAGCAGCAGCTATGTAGACAGCAGAGTACAGAGCAGCTATGTAGACAGCAGAGTACTGAGTAGCAGCTATGTAGACAGCAGAGTACTGAGCAGCAGCTATGTAGACAGCAGAGTACTGAGCAGCAGCTATGTAGACAGCAGAGTACTGAGCAGCAGCTATGTAGACAGCAGAGTACTGAGCAGCAGCTACGTAGACAGCAGAGTACTGAGCAGCAGCTATGTAGACAGCAGAGTAGCAGCTATGTAGACAGCAGAGTACTGAGCAGCAGCTATGTAGACAGCAGAGTACTGAGCAGCAGCTATGTAGACAGCAGAGTACTGGAGCAGCTATGTAGACAGCAGAGTACTGAGCAGCAGCTATGTAGACAGCAGAGTACTGAGCAGCAGCTATGTAGACAGCAGAGTACTGAGCAGCAGCTATGTAGACAGCAGAGTATAGCAGCTATGTAGACAGCAGAGTACTGAGCAGCAGCTATGTAGACAGCAGAGTACTGAGCAGCAGCTATGTAGACAGCAGAGTACTGAGCAGCAGCTATAGTAGACAGCAGAGTACTGAGCAGCAGCTATGTAGACAGCAGAGTACTGAGCAGCAGCTATGTAGACAGCAGAGTCAGCAGCTATGTAGACAGCAGAGTACTGAGCAGCAGCTATGTAGACAGCAGAGTACTGAGTAGCAGCTATGTAGACAGCAGAGTACTGAGCAGCAGCTATGTAGACAGCAGAGTACTGAGCAGCAGCTATGTAGACAGCAGAGTACTGAGCAGCAGCTATGTAGACAGCAGAGTAGCAGCTATGTAGACAGCAGAGTACTGAGCAGCAGCTATGTAGACAGCAGAGTACTGAGCAGCAGCTATGTAGACAGCAGAGTAGCAGCTATGTAGACAGCAGAGTACTGAGCAGCAGCTATGTAGACAGCAGAGTACTGAGCAGCAGCTATGTAGACAGCAGAGTACTGAGCAGCAGCTATGTAGACAGCAGAGTACTGAGCAGCAGCTATGTAGACAGCAGAGTACTGAGCAGCAGCTATGTAGACAGCAGAGTAGCAGCTATGTAGACAGCAGAGTACTGAGTAGCAGCTATGTAGACAGCAGAGTACTGAGCAGCAGCTATGTAGACAGCAGAGTACTGAGTAGCAGCTATGTAGACAGCAGAGTACTGAGCAGCAGCTATGTAGACAGCAGAGTACTGAGCAGCAGCTATGTAGACAGCAGAGTACTGAGTAGCAGCTATGTAGACAGAGTACTGAGCAGCAGCTACGTAGACAGAGTACTGAGCAGCAGCTATGTAGACAGCAGAGTACGAGCAGCTACGTAGACAGCAGAGTACTGAGCAGCAGCTATGTAGACAGCAGAGTACTGAGCAGCAGCTATGTAGACAGCAGAGTAGCAGCTACGTAGACAGCAGAGTACTGAGTAGCAGCTATGTAGACAGCAGAGTACTGAGCAGCAGCTATGTAGACAGCAGAGTACTGAGCAGCAGCTATGTAGACAGCAGAGTACTGAGCAGCAGCTATGTAGACAGCAGAGTACTGAGCAGCAGCTATGTAGACAGCAGAGTACTGAGCAGCAGCTATGTAGACAGCAGAGTACAGCAGCTACGTAGACAGCAGAGTACTGAGCAGCAGCTATGTAGACAGCAGAGTACTGAGCAGCAGCTATGTAGACAGCAGAGTCTGCAGCAGCTATGTAGACAGCAGAGTACTGAGAGCAGCTATGTAGACAGCAGAGTACTGAGAGCAGCTATGTAGACAGCAGAGTCACAGCAGCTATGTAGACAGCAGAGTACTGAGTAGCAGCTATGTAGACAGCAGAGTACTGAGCAGCAGCTATGTAGACAGCAGAGTACTGAGCAGCAGCTATGTAGACAACAGAGTCTGGAGCAGCTATGTAGACAGCAGAGTACTGAGCAGCAGCTATGTAGACAGCAGAGTACTGAGCAGCAGCTATGTAGACAGCAGAGTACTGAGAGCAGCTATGTAGACAGCAGAGTACTGAGCAGCAGCTACGTAGACAGCAGAGTACTGAGCAGCAGCTATGTAGACAGCAGAGTACGGAGCAGCAGCTACGTAGACAGCAGAGTACTGAGCAGCAGCTATGTAGACAGCAGAGTAGCAGCTATGTAGACAGCAGAGTACTGAGCAGCAGCTATGTAGACAGCAGAGTACTGAGCAGCAGCTATGTAGACAGCAGAGTACTGACAGCAGCTATGTAGACAGCAGAGTACTGAGAGCGCTATGTAGACAGCAGAGTACTGAGTAGCAGCTATGGAGACAGCAGAGTACTGAGCAGCAGCTATGTAGACAGCAGAGTACTGAGTAGCAGCTACGTAGACAGCAGAGTACTGAGCAGCAGCTACGTAGACAGCAGAGTACTGAGCAGCAGCTACGTAGACAGCAGAGTACTGAGCAGCAGCTATGTAGACAGCAGAGTACTGAGCAGCAGCTATGTAGACAGCAGAGTACTGAGAGCAGCTACGTAGACAGCAGAGTACAGAGCAGCAGCTATGTAGACAGCAGAGTACTGAGCAGCAGCTATGTAGACAGCAGAGTACTGAGCAGCAGCTATGTAGACAGCAGAGTACTGAGCAGCAGCTATGTAGACAGCAGAGTACTGAGCAGCAGCTATGTAGACAGCAGAGTACTGAGCAGCAGCTATGTAGACAGCAGAGTACTGAGTAGCAGCTATGTAGACAGCAGAGTACTGAGCAGCAGCTATGTAGACAGCAGAGTAGCAGCTATGTAGACAGCAGAGTACTGAGTAGCAGCTATGTAGACAGCAGAGTACTGAGCAGCAGCTATGTAGACAGCAGAGTACTGAGCAGCAGCTATGTAGACAGCAGAGTACTGAGCAGCAGCTACGTAGACAGCAGAGTACTGAGTAGCAGCTATGTAGACAGCAGAGTACTGAGTAGCAGCTATGTAGACAGCAGAGTACTGAGCAGCAGCTACGTAGACAGCAGAGTAGCAGCTATGTAGACAGCAGAGTACTGAGCAGCAGCTATGTAGACAGCAGAGTACTGAGCAGCAGCTATGTAGACAGCAGAGTACTGAGCAGCAGCTATGTAGACAGCAGAGTACTGAGCAGCAGCTATGTAGACAGCAGAGTACTGAGCAGCAGCTATGTAGACAGCAGAGTACTGAGCAGCAGCTATGTAGACAGCAGAGTACTGAGCAGCAGCTATGTAGACAGCAGAGTACTGAGCAGCAGCTACGTAGACAGCAGAGTACTGAGTAGCAGCTATGTAGACAGCAGAGTACTGAGCAGCAGCTATGTAGACAGCAGAGTACTGAGCAGCAGCTATGTAGACAGCAGAGTAGCAGCTATGTAGACAGCAGAGTACTGAGTAGCAGCTATGTAGACAGCAGAGTACTGAGCAGCAGCTATGTAGACAGCAGAGTACTGAGCAGCAGCTATGTAGACAGCAGAGTACTGAGTAGCAGCTATGTAGACAGAGTACTGAGCAGCAGCTACGTAGACAGAGTACTGAGCAGCAGCTATGTAGACAGCAGAGTACTGAGCAGCAGCTATGTAGACAGCAGAGTAGCAGCTATGTAGACAGCAGAGTACTGAGCAGCAGCTATGTAGACAGCAGAGTAGCAGCTATGTAGACAGCAGAGTACTGAGCAGCAGCTATGTAGACAGCAGAGTAGCAGCTACGTAGACAGCAGAGTACTGAGCAGCAGCTATGTAGACAGCAGAGTACTGAGCAGCAGCTATGTAGACAGCAGAGTACTGAGCAGCAGCTATGTAGACAGCAGAGTACTGAGCAGCAGCTATGTAGACAGCAGAGTACTGAGCAGCAGCTATGTAGACAGCAGAGTACTGAGCAGCAGCTATGTAGACAGCAGAGTACTGAGCAGCAGCTATGTAGACAGCAGAGTACGAGTAGCAGCTATGTAGACAGCAGAGTACTGAGCAGCAGCTATGTAGACAGCAGAGTAGCAGCTATGTAGACAGCAGAGTACTGAGCAGCAGCTATGTAGACAGCAGAGTACTGAGTAGCAGCTATGTAGACAGCAGAGTACTGAGCAGCTATGTAGACAGCAGAGTACTGAGCAGCAGCTACGTAGACAGCAGAGTACTGAGCAGCAGCTATGTAGACAGCAGAGTACTGAGCAGCAGCTATGTAGACAGCAGAGACGAGTAGCAGCTATGTAGACAGCAGAGTACTGAGTAGCAGCTATGTAGACAGCAGAGTACTGAGCAGCAGCTATGTAGACAGCAGAGTACTCAGCAGCTATGTAGACAGCAGAGTACTGAGTAGCAGCTATGTAGACAGCAGAGTACTGAGCAGCAGCTATGTAGACAGCAGAGTCAGCAGCTATGTAGACAGCAGAGTACGAGAGCAGCTATGTAGACAGCAGAGTACTGAGTAGCAGCTATGTAGACAGCAGAGTACTGAGCAGCAGCTATGTAGACAGCAGAGTAGCAGCAGCTATGTAGACAGCAGAGTACTGAGCAGCAGCTACGTAGACAGCAGAGTACTGAGTAGCAGCTATGTAGACAGCAGAGTACTGGTAGCAGCTATGTAGACAGAGTACTGAGCAGCAGCTATGTAGACAGCAGAGTACTGAGCAGCAGCTATGTAGACAGCAGAGTACTGAGTAGCAGCTATGTAGACAGCAGAGTACTGAGCAGCAGCTATGTAGACAGCAGAGTACTGAGCAGCAGCTACGTAGACAGCAGAGTACTGAGTAGCAGCTATGTAGACAGCAGAGTACTGAGTAGCAGCTATGTAGACAGCAGAGTACTGAGCAGCAGCTATGTAGACAGCAGAGTACTGAGCAGCAGCTATGTAGACAGCAGAGTACTGAGCAGCAGCTATGTAGACAGCAGAGTACTGAGCAGCAGCTATGTAGACAGCAGAGTAGCAGCTATGTAGACAGCAGAGTACTGAGCAGCAGCTATGTAGACAGCAGAGTACTGAGCAGCAGCTATGTAGACAGCAGAGTACTGAGTAGCAGCTATGTAGACAGCAGAGTACTGAGCAGCAGCTATGTAGACAGCAGAGTACTGAGTAGCAGCTATGTAGACAGCAGAGTACTGAGTAGCAGCTATGTAGACAGCAGAGTACTGAGCAGCAGCTATGTAGACAGCAGAGTACTGAGCAGCAGCTATGTAGACAGCAGAGTAGCAGCTATGTAGACAGCAGAGTACTGAGCAGCAGCTATGTAGACAGCAGAGTACTGAGCAGCAGCTATGTAGACAGCAGAGTAGCAGCTATGTAGACAGCAGAGTACTGAGTAGCAGCTATGTAGACAGCAGAGTACTGAGCAGCAGCTATGTAGACAGAGCATGAGTAGCAGCTATGTAGACAGCAGAGTACTGAGCAGCAGCTATGTAGACAGCAGAGTACTGAGCAGCAGCTATGTAGACAGCAGAGTATGAGCAGCAGCTATGTAGACAGCAGAGTACTGAGTAGCAGCTATGTAGACAGCAGAGTACTGAGCAGCAGCTATGTGGACAGCAGAGTACTGAGCAGCAGCTATGTAGACAGCAGAGTACTGAGCAGCAGCTATGTAGACAGCAGAGTACTGAGTAGCAGCTATGTAGACAGCAGAGTACTGAGCAGCAGCTATGTAGACAGCAGAGTCTGAGCAGCAGCTATGTAGACAGCAGAGTACAGAGCAAAGCAGCTATGTAGACAGCAGAGTACTGAGCAGCAGCTATGTAGACAGCAGAGGAGCAGCTATGTAGACAGCAGAGTACTGAGCAGCAGCTATGTAGACAGCAGAGTACTGAGTAGCAGCTATGTAGACAGCAGAGTACTGAGAGCAGCTATGTAGACAGCAGAGTACTGAGCAGCAGCTATGTAGACAGCAGAGTACTGAGCAGCAGCTATGTAGACAGCAGAGTAGCAGTATGTAGACAGCAGAGTACTGAGTAGCAGCTATGTAGACAGCAGAGTACTGAGCAGCAGCTACGTAGACAGCAGAGTACTGAGCAGCAGCTACGTAGACAGCAGAGTACTGAGCAGCAGCTATGTAGACAGCAGAGTACTGAGCAGCAGCTATGTAGACAGAGTACTGAGCAGCAGCTATGTAGACAGCAGAGTACTGAGCAGCAGCTATGTAGACAGCAGAGTACTGAGCAGCAGCTATGTAGACAGCAGAGTACTGAGCAGCAGCTATGTAGACAGCAGAGTAAGCAGCAGCTACGTAGACAGCAGAGTACTGAGCAGCAGCTATGTAGACAGCAGAGTAGCAGTATGTAGACAGCAGAGTACTGAGCAGCAGCTATGTAGACAGCAGAGTACTGAGCAGCAGCTATGTAGACAGCAGAGTTGAGAGCAGCTATGTAGACAGCAGAGTCTGAGCAGCAGCTATGTAGACAGCAGAGTACTGAGTAGCAGCTATGTAGACAGCAGAGTACTGAGCAGCAGCTATGTAGACAGCAGAGTACAGCAGCAATGTAGACAGCAGAGTACTGAGCAGCAGCTATGTAGACAGCAGAGTACTGAGCAGCAGCTATGTAGACAGCAGAGTACTGAGCAGCAGCTATGTAGACAGCAGAGTACTGAGCAGCAGCTATGTAGACAGCAGAGTACTGAGCAGCAGCTATGTAGACAGCAGAGTACTGAGCAGCAGCTATGTAGACAGCAGAGTACTGAGCAGCAGCTATGTAGACAGCAGAGTAGAGCAGCAGCTATGTAGACAGCAGAGTACTGAGCAGCAGCTATGTAGACAGCAGAGTACTGAGCAGCAGCTATGTAGACAGCAGAGTACTGAGCAGCAGCTACGTAGACAGCAGAGTACTGAGCAGCAGCTATGTGAGACAGCAGAGTACTGAGCAGCTATGTAGACAGCAGAGTACTGAGCAGCAGCTATGTAGACAGCAGAGTACTGAGCAGCAGCTATGTAGACAGCAGAGTACTGAGTAGCAGCTATGTAGACAGCAGAGTACTGAGTAGCAGCTATGTAGACAGCAGAGTACTGAGCAGCAGCTATGTAGACAGCAGAGTACTGAGTAGCAGCTATGTAGACAGCAGAGTACTGAGCAGCAGCTACGTAGACAGCAGAGTACTGAGCAGCAGCTACGTAGACAGCAGAGTACTGAGCAGCAGCTATGTAGACAGCAGAGTACTGAGTAGCAGCTATGTAGACAGCAGAGTACTGAGCAGCAGCTATGTAGACAGCAGAGTACTGAGTAGCAGCTATGTAGACAGCAGAGTACTGAGCAGCAGCTATGTAGACAGCAGAGTACTGAGCAGCAGCTATGTAGACAGCAGAGTACTGAGCAGCAGCTATGTAGACAGCAGAGTACTGAGCAGCAGCTATGTAGACAGCAGAGTAGCAGCTATGTAGACAGCAGAGTACTGAGCAGCAACTATGTAGACAGCAGAGTACTGAGTAGCAGCTATGTAGACAGCAGAGTACTGAGCAGCTATGTAGACAGCAGAGTACTGAGCAGCAGCTATGTAGACAGCAGAGTACTGAGCAGCAGCTATGTAGACAGCAGAGTACTGAGTAGCAGCTATGTAGACAGCAGAGTACTGAGCAGCAGCTATGTAGACAGCAGAGTACTGAGCAGCAGCTATGTAGACAGCAGAGTACTGAGCAGCAGCTATGTAGACAGCAGAGTACTGAGCAGCAGCTATGTAGACAGCAGAGTACGAGCAGCGCTATGTAGACAGCAGAGTACTGAGCAGCAGCTATGTAGACAGCAGAGTAGCAGCTATGTAGACAGCAGGCTGAGTAGCAGCTATGTAGACAGCAGAGTACTGAGCAGCAGCTATGTAGACAGCAGAGTACTGAGTAGCAGCTATGTAGACAGCAGAGTACTGAGCAGCAGCTATGTAGACAGCAGAGTACTGGTAGCAGCTATGTAGACAGCAGAGTACTAGCAGCTATGTAGACAGCAGAGTACTGAGTAGCAGCTATGTAGACAGCAGAGTACTGAGCAGCAGCTATGTAGACAGCAGAGTACTGAGCAGCAGCTATGTAGACAGCAGAGTACTGAGCAGCAGCTATGTAGACAGCAGAGTACTGAGCAGCAGCTATGTAGACAGCAGAGTAGCAGCTATGTAGACAGCAGAGTACTGAGCAGCAGCTATGTAGACAGCAGAGTAGCAGCTATGTAGACAGCAGAGTACTGAGCAGCAGCTATGTAGACAGCAGAGTAGCAGCTACGTAGACAGCAGAGTACTGAGCAGCAGCTATGTAGACAGCAGAGTACTGAGCAGCAGCTATGTAGACAGCAGAGTACTGAGCAGCAGCTATGTAGACAGCAGAGTACTGAGCAGCAGCCTAGTAGACAGCAGAGTACTGAGCAGCAGCTATGTAGACAGCAGAGTACTGGCAGCAGCTATGTAGACAGCAGAGTACTGGCAGCAGCTATGTAGACAGCAGAGTACTAGCAGCTGTGTAGACAGCAGAGTCTGAGCAGCAGCTATGTAGACAGCAGAGTGGTAGCAGCTATGTAGACAGCAGAGTACTGAGCAGCAGCTATGTAGACAGCAGAGTACTGAGCAGCAGCTACGTAGACAGCAGAGTACTGAGCAGCAGCTATGTAGACAACAGAGTCGAGTAGCAGCTATGTAGACAGCAGAGTACTGAGTAGCAGCTATGTAGACAGCAGAGTACTGAGCAGCAGCTACGTAGACAGCAGAGTATAGCAGCAGCTATGTAGACAGCAGAGTACGAGCAGCAGTATGTAGACAGCAGAGTACTGAGCAGCAGCTATGTAGACAGCAGAGTACTGAGCAGCAGCTATGTAGACAGCAGAGTACTGAGTAGCAGCTATGTAGACAGCAGAGTACTGAGCAGCAGCTATGTAGACAGCAGAGTAGCAGCTATGTAGACAGCAGAGTACTGAGTAGCAGCTATGTAGACAGCAGAGTACTGAGAGCAGCTATGTACGGAGCAGCTATGTAGACAGCAGAGTACTGAGTAGCAGCTATGTAGACAGCAGAGTACTGAGTAGCAGCTATGTAGACAGCAGAGTACTGAGTAGCAGCTATGTAGACAGCAGAGTACTGAGCAGCAGCTATGTAGACGAGTAGCAGCTATGTAGACAGCAGAGTACTGAGTAGCAGCTATGTAGACAGCAGAGTACTGAGCAGCAGCTATGTAGACAGCAGAGACTGGCAGCAGCTACGTAGACAGCAGAGTACTGAGCAGCAGCTATGTAGACAGCAGAGTACTGAGCAGCAGCTTGTAGACAGCAGAGTACTGAGCAGCAGCATGTAGACAGCAGAGTACTGAGCAGCAGCTATGTAGACAGCAGAGTACTGAGCAGCAGCTATGTAGACAGCAGAGTACTGAGCAGCAGCTATGTAGACAGCAGAGTATGAGCAGCAGCTATGTAGACAGCAGAGTACTGAGCAGCAGCTATGTAGACAGCAGAGTACTGAGCAGCAGCTATGTAGACAGCAGAGTAGCAGCTATGTAGACAGCAGAGTACTGGCAGCAGCTATGTAGACAGCAGAGTACAGAGTAGCAGCTATGGAGACAGCAAGTACTGGGCAGCTGTGTAGACAGCAGAGTACTGAGCAGCAGCTATGTAGACAGCAGAGTACTGAGCAGCAGCTATGTAGACACAGAGTAGCAGCTATGTAGACGGCAGAGTACTGAGCAGCAGCTACGTAGACAGCAGAGTACTGAGCAGCAGCTACGTAGACAGCAGAGTACTGAGCAGCAGCTACGTAGACAGCAGAGTACTGAGTAGCAGCTATGTAGACAGCGAGTACTGAGCAGCAGCTATGTAGACAGCAGAGTACTGAGCAGCAGCTACGTAGACAGCAAGTACTGAGCAGCAGCTATGTAACAGCAGAGAATACTGAGCACAGAGCTGAGCACAGTTGTAGACAGCAGAGTACCGGGCAGCAGCTATGTAGACAGCAGAGTACTGAGCAGCAGCTACGTAGACAGCAGAGTACTGAGCAGCAGCTATGCAGACACAGAGCAGCAGTATGAACAGCAGAGTACTGAGCGCAGCTATGTAGACAGCAGAGTACTGAGCAGCAGCTATGTAGACAGCAGAGTACTGAGCGGCAGCTACGTAGACAGCAGAGTACTGAGCAGCAGCTATGTAGACAGCAGAGTACTGAGTAGCAGCTATGGAGACAGCAGAGTACTGAAGCAGCAGCTATGTGGGCAGCAGAGTACTGAGTAGCAGCTACGTAGACAGCAGTACTGGCAGCAGCTACGTAGAAGCAGAGTACTAGCAGCAGCTACGTAACAGCAGAGTTAGAGCAGCTACGTAGACAGCAGAGTACTGAGCAGCAGCTACGTAGACAGCAGGTACTGAGCAGCAGCTACGTAGACACAGAGTACTGAGCAGCAGCTACGTAGACAGCAGAGTACTGAGTAGCACTATGTAGAACACAATATGTGAAGCAGAGTACTGAGCAGCAGCCCTATGTAGACAGCAAGTACTGAGCAGCAGCTATGTAGACAGCAGAGTACTGAGCAGCAGCTATGTAGACAGCAGAGTACTGAGTAGCAGCTATGTAGACAGCAGAGTACTGAGCAGCAGCTATGTAGACAGCAGAGTTCCGAGCAGCAGCTATGTAGACAGCAGAGTACTGGGCAGCAGCTACGTAGACAGCAAAGTATGAGCAGCACTATGTAGACACATGCAGCAGCTATGTAGACAGCAGGTGCTGGCAGCAGCTATGGACAGCAGAGTACTGGTAGCAGCTATTGGACAGCGAGTACTGAGCACAGCTACGTAACAGAGTACTGAGAGCAGTATGAAACAGGCACAGCTTGTAACACAGAGTCTAGAGCAGCATGACAGCAAGTACTGAGCAGCAGCTATGTAGACAGCAGATATAGCAGCACATGTACAGCAAGTACTGACAACTAGAACAGCAATACTAGAGCAGCTATGTAGAAAGGAGCGCAGCTATGTAACAGCAGAGTACTGAGCAGCACTACGTAGACAGCAGAGTACTGACAGCACTATGGACAGCAATCAGCAGCTATGTAGAAGCAGGTATAGTAGCACTATGTGACAGCAGAACTGAGCAGCAGCTATTAGACAGCAGGTGCTGATAGCAGCTATGTAGACAGCAGAGTACTGGGCAGCAGCTATGTAGACAGCAGAGTACTGGCAGCAGCTATGTAGACAGCAGATCCTGAGCAGCAGCTATGTAGACAGCAGAGTACTGAGTAGCAGCTATGTAGACAGCAAGTACTAGCAGCAGCTATGTAACAGCAGACTGGGCAGCAGCTATGTAGACAGCAGAGTACTGAGTAGCAGCTATGTAGACAGCAGAGTACTGAGCAGCAGTATGTAGAGAGTACTGAAGAGCTGACAGCAGACTAGCAGCAGCTATGTAAACAGCAGAGTAAGCAGCTATGTAGACAGCAGAGTACTGAGCAAGCTATGTAGACAACAGGCTGAGTAGCAGCTATGTAGACAGCGAGTTACTGAGACAGCTATGTAGACACAGGTAGCAGCTACGTAGACAGCAGATACTGAGCAGCAGCTATGTAGACAGCAGAGTAGTGAGCAGCAGCTATGTAGACAGCAGAGTACTGAGCAGCAGCTATGTAGACAGCAGAGTACTGAGCAGCAGCTATGTAGACACAGACGACAGCTATGTAGACACAGAGTACTGAGCAGCAGCTCTGTAACAGCAGAGTACTGAGCAGCAGCTATGTAGACAGCAGAGTATGAGCAGCAGCTATGTGAAGCAGATACTGAGCAGCAGCTATGTAGACAGCAGAGTAGCAGCTATGTAGACAGCGAGTACTGAGCAAGCTATGTAGACAGCAGAGTACTGAGCAGCAGCTATGTAGACAGCAGAGTACTGGCAGCAGCTATGTAGACAGCAGAGTACTGAGCAGCAGCTACGTAGACAGCAGAGTACTGAGCAGCAGCTATGTAGACACAGAGTAGCAGCTATGTAGACAGCAGAGCTGAGCAGCAGCTATGTAGACAGCAGGTACTGAGTAGCAGCTATGTAGACACAGAGTTGAGCAGCAGCTATGTAGACAGCAGAGTCTGAGCAGCAGCTATGTAGACAGCAATACTGGGCAGCAGCTATGTAGACAGTCTGAGCAGCAGCTATGTAACACAAGTACTGGTAGCAGCTATGTAGCAGAGTAGCAAGTAGAGCTACGTAGACAGCAGAGTACTGAGTAGCAGCTATGTAGAAAGAGTTGACAGCTACGTAGACAGCAATACTGAGCAGCAGCTACGTAACAGCAGATGCTGGCAGCAGCTATGTAGACAGCAGATACTACAGAGCTATGTAACAGCAGGTACTGGGCAGCAGCTATGTAGACACTGAGTAGCAGCTATGTAGACACAGAGTACTGAGCGCAGCTACGTAGACAGCAGAGTACTGAGCAGCAGCTATGTAGACACGAGTGAGCAGCTATAGACACAGAGTACTGAGTAGCAGCTATGTAGACAGCAAGTACTGAGCAGCAGCTATGTAGACAAGTCTGAGCAGCAGCTATGTGACGCAGATACTGAGCAGCAGCTATGTAACACAGAGTACTGAGCAGCAGCTATGTAACAAATTGGCAGCAGCTATGTGACAGCAGGTAGCAGCTATGTAACAGCCGAGTACTGAGTAGCAGCTATGTGGACAGCAGAGTACTGAGTAGCAGCTATGTGAACAGTCGAGCAGCAGCTCCGTAGACAGCAGAGTACTGAGCACAGCTACGTAGACAGCAGAGTATGAGCAGCAGCTATGTAGACAGCAGAGTACTGAGTAGCAGTATGTGACACAGAGTAGCGCTATGTAACGGTAGCAGCTGCGTAGACACAAGTACTGGGCAGCAGCTATGTAGACAGCAGAGTACTGAGCAGCTATGTAGACAGCAAGTACTGAGCAGCAGCTATGTAGACAGCAAGTACTGAGCAGCAGCTATGTAGACAGCAGAGTACTGAGCAGCAGCTATGTAGACAGCAGAGTACTGAGTAGCAGCTATGTAGACAACAGAGTACTGAGCAGCAGCTATGTAGACAGCAGAGTACTGAGCAGCAGCTATGTAGACAACAAATACTGAGCAGCAGCTATGTAGACAGCAGAGTGCTGGCAGCAGCTATGTAGACAGCAATACTGAGCAGCAGCTATGTAGACAGCAGATACTGAGCAGCAGCTATGTAGACAGCAGAGTACTGGGCAGCAGCTATGTAGACAGCAGAGTACTGAGCAGCAGCTATGTAGACAGCAGAGTACTGAGCAGCAGCTATGTAGACAGCAGAGTACTGAGCAGCAGCTATGTGAAGAGAACTGCAGCAGCGCAGCTATGTAAAGTACGGCAGAGCTATGTAGACAGCAGAGTGCTGAGCAGCAGCTATGTAACAGCAGAGTACTGAGCAGCAGCTATGTAGACAGCAGATACTGAGTAGCAGCTATGTAGAACAGAGACAGCAGCTATGTAGCAGCAGGTCTGAGCAGCAGCTACGTAGACAGCAGAGTACTGAGTAGCAGCTATGTAGACCTTGCAGCTATGTAGACAGCAGTACTGAGCAGCAGCTACGTAGACAGCAGAGTACTGAGCAGCAGCTATGTAGACAGCAGAGTACTAAGCAGCAGCTATGTAGACAGAGAGTACTGAGCAGCAGATGTAGACAGCAGACTGGAGCAGCTATGTAGACAGCAGAGTACTGAGCAGCAGCCCTATGTAGACACAGAGTACTGGCAGCAGCTATGTAGACAGCAGAGACTGAGCAGCAGCTACGTAGACAGCAGAGTACTGGCAGCACTACGTAGACAGCAGAGTACTGAGTAGCAGCTATGTGGACAGCAAGTACTGAGACAGCTATGTAGACAGCAGAGTACGAGCAGCAGCTATGTAGACAGCAGAGTACTGAGCAGCAGCTACGTAACAGCAGATACTGAGCGCAGCTATGTAGCAGCAACTGAGCAGCAGCATGTAGACAGCAAGTGCTGAGCAGCAGCTATGTAGACAGCAGAGTACTGACAGCTATGTAGAAGAGTACACTAGTGACAGCAGAGTACTGAGCAGCAGCTATGTAGACAGCAAGTGCTGAGCAGCAGCTATGTAGACAGCAGGGTAGCAGCTATGTAGACAGCAGAGTACTGAGCAGCAGCTATGTAGACAGCAGAGTACTGAGAGCAGTATGTAGACAGCAGAGTACTGAGCAGCAGCTATGTACAGCAGAGTACTGAGCAGCAGCTATGTAGACAGCAGAGTACTGAGCAGCAGCTATGAGACAGTACTGGCAGCAGCTATGTGACAGCAGAGTCTGGGTAGAGCTATGTAAGCAGGTACTGGGCAGCAGCTATGTGGACAGCAGATACTGGCAGCAGCTATGTAACAGCAGAGTGCTGAGCAGCAGCTATGTAGACAGCAGAGTACTGAGCAGCAGCTACGTAGACAGCAGAGTACTGAGCAGCTACGTAGACAGCAGGAGGCAGCTATGTAGACAGCAAGTACTGGGTAGCAGCTATGTAGACAGCAAAGTACTGAGCACAGCTATGTAGACAGCAGAGTGCTGACCAGCTACGTAGACAGCAGAGTTCAGCAGCTATGTAACAGCAGAGTACTGAGCAGCAGCTATGTAGACAGCAGAGTACTGAGCAGCAGCTATGTAGACAGCAGAGTACTGAGCAGCAGCTATGTAGACAGCAGAGTACTGAGTAGCAGCTATGTAGACAGCAGAGTACTAGCAGTACGTAACAGCAGAGTACTGAGCAGCAGCTACGTAGACAGCAGAGTACTGGCAGCAGCTATGTAGACAACAGAGTACTGAGCAGCAGCTATGTAGACAGCAAGTACTGAGCAGCAGCTATGTAAACAATAGAGCAGCTATGTAGACAGCAAGTACTGAGCAGCAGCTATGTAGACACAGATACTGAGCAGCAGCTACGTAGACAGCAGAGTACTGAGCAGCACTACGTAGACAGCAGGTAGCAGCTATGTAGACAGCAGAGTACTGAGCAGCAGCTATGTAGACACAGAGTACTGAGCAGCAGCTATGTAGACACAGAGTACTGACGCAGCTATGTAGACAGCAGAGTACTGAGCAGCAGCTATGCAGACAGCAGAGTACTGAGCAGCAGCTACGTAGACAGCAGAGTATGAGCAGCAGCTATGTAGACAGCAATACTGAGTAGCAGCTATGTAGAAGCAGTACTGGCAGCAGCTATGTAGACAGCAGAGTCAGCAGCTACGTAGACAGCAAGTACTAAGCAGCAGCTATGTAGACAACAGAGTACTGAGCAGCAGCTATGTAGACAGCAGAGTACTGAGCAGCAGCTATGTAGACAGCAGAGTACTGAGCAGCAGCTATGTAGACAGCAGAGTACTGAGCAGCAGCTATGTAGACGGTGGCAGAGTAGACAAGGTTGGCGCTCGACAGCGGTACTGAGCAGCAGCTTGTAGACAGCGAGACGAGCAGCAGCTATGTAGACGCAAGTTAGCAGCTATGTGACAGCAAGTACTGAGCGAGCTATGTAACAGCAAGTATGGTGCAGCTATGTAACAGCAGAGTACGTAGCAGCTATGTAGACAGCAGAGTACTGAGTAGCAGCTATGTAACACAGAGTACTGAGCAGCAGCTATGTAGACAGCAGAGTATGGAGCAGCTATGTAAGCGAGTACTGAGTAGCGCTTGTAGACAGCAGAGTACTGAGCACAGCTAAGACAGCAAGTCTAGCAGCACGTGACACAGATACTGAGCAGCAGCTATGTAGACAGCAGTACTGAGCAGCAGCTACGTAGACAGCAGAGTACTGAGCAGCAGCTATGTAGACACAGATACTGAGCAGCAGTATGTAGACAGCAGAGTACTGAGCAGCAGCTATGTAGACAGCAGAGTACTGAGCAGCAGCTATGTGGGCAGCAAGTAGCAGCTACGTAGACAGAGAGTACTGGGCAGCAGCTATGTAGACACAGAGTACTGAGCAGCAGCTATGTAGACAGCAGAGTACTGGCAGCTATGTAGACAGCAGGTGCTGAGCAGCAGCTTGTAGACAGCAAGTACTGAGCAGCAGCTATGTAGACACAAGCAGCAGCTATGTAGACAGCAGAGTACTGAGGCAGCAGCTATGTAGACAGCAGAGTACTGAGCAGCAGCTATGTAACAGCAATATGAGCAGCAGCTATGTAGAAGCAAGTAGCAGCTATGTAGACAGCAGAGTACTGAGCAGCAGCTACGTAGACAGCAGAGTACTGAGCAGCAGCTATGTAGACAGCAGAGTACTGACAGCAGCTATGTAGACAGCAGAGTACTGAGCAGCAGCTATGTAGACAGCAGAGTATGAGCAATATGACAGCAGTACTAAGCAGCAGTAGTACAAGTACTGGCAGCAGCTGTGTAGACACAAGTCAGCAGCTACGTAGACAGCAGGTACTGGCACAGCTATGTAGACAGCAGAGTACTGAGCAGCAGCTACGTAGACAGCAGAGTACTGAGCAGCAGCTATGTAACACAGAGTACTGGCAGCAGCTACGTAGACAGCAGAGTACTGGGCAGCAGCTATGTAGAGCAAGTCTGAGTAGCAGCTACGTAGACAGCGGTGCTGAGTAGCAGCTATGTAGAAGCAGAGAGACAGCAGCTATGTAGACAGCAGATACTGAGCACAGTATGTAGACACAATACTGAGTAGCAGCTACGTAGACAGCAGAGTACTGAGCAGCAGCTTGTAGACAGCAGAGTACTGAGAGCAGCTATGTAGACAGCAGGTACTGAGTAGCAGCTATGTAGACAGCAGAGTACTGAGCAGCAGCTATGTAGACAGCAAGTACTGAGCAGCAGCATGTAGACAGCAGAATAGGCAGCAGCTAGTGTAGACAAGCAGAGTACTGAGCAGCAGCTATGTAGACAGCAGAGTACTGAGCAGCAGCTATGTAGACACAGTACTGGGCAGCAGCTATGTAGACAGCAAGTACTGAGCAGCAGCTATGTAGACAGCAGAGTACTGAGCAGCAGCTATGTAGACAGCAGAGTACTGTGCAGCAGCTATGTAGACAGCAGAGTACTGAGCAGCAGCTATGTAGACAGCAGGTGGCAGCAGCTATGTAGACAGCAGAGTACTGAGCAGCAGCTATGTAGACAGCAGAGTACTGAGCAACAGCTATGTGACAGCGAGTACTGGGCAGCAGCTACGTAGACAGCAGAGTACTGAGCAGCAGCTATGTAGACAGCAGAGTACTGAGAGCAGCTATGTAGACGAATACGGCAGCAGCTACGTAACAGCAAGTACTGAGAGCATACGTAGACAGCAGAGTACTGAGCACATATGTAGAAGCAGAGTGAGCAGCAGCTATGTAGACAGCAGAGTACTGAGCAGCAGCTATGTAGACAGCAGAGTCTGGGCAGCAGCTATGTAGACAGCAGAGTACGGCAGCAGCTATGTAACAGCAGAGTACTGAGCAGCAGCTATGTAGACAGAGACGGCATACGTAGACACAAGACTGAGCAGCACTATGTAGACAGCAGAGTACTGACAGCAGCTACGTAGACAGCAGAGTACTGAGCAGCAGCTATGTAGACAGCCGAGTACTGAGCAGCAGCTATGTAGACAGCAGAGTACTGAGCAGCAGCTATGTAGACACAAGTAGCAGCTATGTAGACAGCAGAGTACTGAGCAGCAGCTATGTAGACAGCAGAGTACTAAGTAGCAGCTATGTAACAGCAGAGTACTGAGCAGCAGCTATGTAGACAGCAGAGTACTGAGCAGCAGCTATGTAGGAGCAGGTAGGGGCTAGAGCTATGTAGACAGCAGAGTACTGAGCAGCAGCTATGTAGACAGCAGAGTCTGAGCAGCAGCTATGTAGACAGCAAGTACTGCAGCAGCTTGTAGACACAAGTACGAGCAGCAGCTATGTAGACAGCAAGTACTGAGCAGCAGCTATGTAGACAGCAGAGTACTGAGCAGCAGCTATGTAGACAGCAGAGTACTGAGCAGCTATGTAGACAGCAAGTACTGGCAGCAGCTATGTAGACAGCAAGTACTGAGCAGCAGCTATGTAGACAGCAGAGTAGCAGCTATGTAGACAGCAGAGTACTGAGCAGCAGCTATGTAGACACAAGTGCGCAGCTATGTAGACAGCAGAGTACTGAGCAGCATATGTAGACAGAGTAGCGCAGCTACGTAGACAGCAGAGTACTGAGCAGCAGCTATGTAGACAGCAAGTACTGAGCAGCAGCTACGTAGCACAAGTACTGGCAGCAGTACGTAGACAAGAGACGGCCAGCAATTAACAGCAGTATGAGCGCAGCTACGAGCAGCAGAGTACTGAGCAGCAGCTATGTAGACAGCAGAGTACTGAGCAGCAGCTATGTAGACAGCAGAGTACTGAGCAGCAGCTATGTAGACAGCAGAGTACTGAGCAGCAGCTATGTAGACAGCAGAGTATGAGCAGCAGCTATGTGACAGCAGAGTACTGGCAGCAGCTATGTAGACAGCAGAGTACTGAGCAGCAGCTATGTAGACAGCAGAGTGCTGAGCAGCAGCTCTGTAGACAGCAGAGTACTGAGCAGCAGCTATGTAGACAGCGGTAGCAGCTATGTAGACACAGATACTGAGCAGCAGCTATGTAACAGCAGATACTGAGCAGCAGCTATGTAGACAGCAAGTACTGAGCAGCAGCTATGTAGACAGCAGAGTACTGAGCAGCAGCTATGTAGACACAGAGTACTGAGCAGCAGCTACGAACACAGAGTACTGAGCAGCAGCTATGTAGACAGCAGATACTGAGCAGCAGCTATGTGACAGCAGAGTGCTGAGCAGCAGCTACGTAGACAGCAAGTACTGACAGCAGCTATGTAGACAGCAGAGTACTGAGCAGCAGCTATGTAGACAGCAGAGTACTGAGTAGCAGCTATGTAGACAGCAGAGTAGCAGCTATGTAGACAGCAGAGTACTGAGCAGCAGCTATGTAGACAGCAGAGTACTGAGCAGCAGCTATGTAACAGCAAGTACTGAGTAGCAGCTATGTAGACAGCAGAGTACCGGGCAGCAGCTATGTAGACACAGAGTACTGAGCAGCAGCTATGTAGACACACTGTAGCAGCTATGTAGACAGCAGATACTGAGCAGCACTATGTAGACACATACTGAGCAGCAGCTATGTAGAAGCAGAGTAGCAGCTATGTAGAAGCAGAGTACTGAGCAGCAGCTACGTAGACAGCAGAGTACTGGTAGCAGCTATGTAGACAGCAGAGTACTAGAGCACTATGTAGAAGCAGAGTACTGAGCACAGCTACGTAGACAGCAGAGTACTGAGCAGCAGCTGTAGACAGCAGAGTACTGAGCGGCGCTATGTAGACAGCAATACTGAAGCACTATGTAGACAGCAGAGTACTAGCGGCGCTACGTGGACAGCAGAGTACTGGCAGCAGCTATGTAGACAGCAGAGTACTGAGCAGCAGCTATGTAGACAGCAAAGTACTGGCAGCAGCTATGTAGACAGCAGAGTACTGAGCAGCAGCTATGTAGACAGCAGAGTACTGAGCAGCAGCTATGTAACAGCAATACTGAGCAGCAGCTATGTAGACAAGAGTAGCAGCTATGTAACAGCAGAGTACTGAGCAGCAGCTATGTAGACACAGGAGCAGCTATGTAGACAAGTACTGAGCAGCAGTATGTAACAGTATATACTGAGCAGCAGCTATGTAGACAGCAGAGTACTGAGCAGCAGCTACGTAGACAGCAAGTACTGAGCAGCAGCTATGTGGACAGCAGAGTACTGAGCAGCAGCTACGTAGACAGCAGAGTACTGAGCAGCAGCTATGTAGACAGCAGAGTACTGAGCAGCAGCTATGTAGACAGCAGAGTACTGAGCAGCAGCTATGTAGACAGCAGTACTGAGCAGCAGCTATGTAACAGCAGAGTACTGAGCAGCAGCTACGTAGACAGCAGAGTACTGAGCAGCAGCTATGTAGACAGAGTACTGAGCAGCAGCTATGTAGACAGCAGAGTACTGAGCAGCAGCTATGTAGACAGCAGAGTACTGAGTAGCAGCTATGTAGACAGCAGAGTACTGAGCAGCAGCTATGTAGACAGCAGAGTACTGAGCAGCAGCTATGTAACAGCAGAGTACTGAGTAGCAGCTATGTAGACAGCAGAGACTGAGTAGCACTATGTAGACAGCAGAGTACTGCGCAGCAGCTATGTAGACAGCAGATACTGAGCAGCAGCTACGTAGACAGCAGAGTACTGAGCAGCAGCTATGTAGACAGCAGAGTACTGAGCAGCAGCTACGTAGACAACAGAGTACTGAGGCAGCAGCTATGTGACAGCAGAGTATGGAGAGCTTGTATGCAGGGGTAGCAGCTATGTAGACAGCAGAGTACTGAGTAGCAGCTATGTAGACAACAGAGTATAGCAGCTATGTAGACAGCAGAGTACTGAGCAGCAGCTATGTAGACAGCAGAGTACTGAGCAGCAGCTATGTAGACAGCAGAGTACTGAGCAGCAGCTATGTAGACAGCAGAGTACTGAGCAGCAGCTATGTAGACAGCAAGTACTGAGCAGCAGCTATGTAGCAGAAGAGCAGCAGCTATGTAACAGCAGAGTACTGAGCAGCAGCTATGTAGACACAGAGTACTGCGCAGCATGTAGACAACAGAGTACTGAGCTAGCTATGTAGACAGCAGAGTACTGAGCAGCAGCTATGTAGACAGCAGAGTACTGAGCAGCAGCTATGTAGACAGCAGGACTGAGCAGCAGCTATGTAGAAAAGTATGAGAGCAGCTATGTAGACAGCAGAGTACTGAGCAGCAGCTTAGACAGCAGAGTACTGAGCAGCAGCTATGTAGACAGCAGGTACTGGCAGCAGCTATGTAGACAGCAGAGTACTGAGTAGCAGCTATGTAGACAGCAGAGTACTGAGCAGCAGCTATGTAGACAGCAGAGTACTGAGCAGCAGCTATGTAGACAGCATAGTACTGAGCAGCAGCTATGTAGACAGCAAAGTACTGAGTAGCAGCTATGTAGACAGCAGAGCAGCAGCTATGTAGACAGCAGAGTACTGAGCAGCAGCTACGTAGACAGCAGAGTACTGAGCAGCAGCTATGTAGACAGAGTACTGAGCAGCAGCTATGTAGACAGAGTACTGAGCAGCAGCTATGTAGACAGCAGAGTACTGAGCAGCAGCTATGTACAGCAGAGTCTAAGCACAGCTATGTAGACAGCAGAGTGCTGAGCAGCAGCTACGTAGACACAGAGTACTGAGCGCAGCTTGTGACACTCTGAGTAGCAGCTACGTAGAAGCAAGTACTGAGCAGCAGCTATGTAACAGCAGAGTACTGAGCAGCAGCTATGTAACAGCAGAGTACTGAGCAGCACTATGTAGACAGCAGAGTACTGAGCAGCAGCATGTAGACAGCAGAGTACTGAGCAGCAGCTATGTAGACAGCAGAGTACTGAGCAGCAGCTATGTAGACAGCAGAGTACTGGTAGCACTATGTAGACAGCAAGTGCTGAGCAGCAGCTACGTAGAAAGATATTAGCATATGTAAAGAGAACGGCAGCTATGTAGACAGCAAGTGTAGAGTTGAGACACAGAGACGGCAGCAGCTATGTAACAGCAGATGTAGCAGCTATGTAGAAGCAGTACTGAGCAGCAGCTATGTAGAGCAGAGTCTGAGCAGCAGCTACGTAACAGCAGAGTACTGAGCAGCAGCTACGTAGACAGCAGAGTACTGAGCAGCAGCTATGTAGACAGCAGAGTACTGAGTAGCAGCTATGTAGACAGCAGAGTACTGGTAGCAGCTGTGTAGACAGCAGAGTACTGAGCAGCAGCTATGTAACAGCAAGTTGAGAGCAGCTATGTAGACAGCAATAGGTAGCAGCTATGTAGACAGCAAGTATGGCACAGCTATGTAGACACAGAGTCTGAGCAGCAGCTATGTAGACAGCAGAGTACTGGGCAGCAGCTATGTAGACAGCAGGTACTGGGCAGCAGCTATGTGAGAGCACAGAGTACTGAGCAGCACTACGTAGAAGCAGAGTTGGCAGCAGCTATGTAGACAGCAGAGTGCTGAGCAGACTTGTAGACACAGAGTACTGCAGCAGCTACGTAGACAGCAGAGTACTGAGCAGCAGCTACGTAGACAGCAGAGTACTGAGCAGCAGCTACGTAGACAGCAGAGTACTGAGCAGCAGCTACGTAGACAGCAGTGCTGAGCAGCAGCTATGTAGGCAGCAGAGTACTGAGAGCAGCTATGTAGACAGCAGAGTACTGAGAGCAGCTATGTAGACAACAGAGTGGGCAGCAGCTATGTAGACAGCAGAGTACTGGGCAGCAGCTATGTAGACAGCAGATATGAGCAGCAGCTATGTAGACAGCAGAGTACTGAGCAGCAGCTACGCTAGACAGCAGAGTACTGAGCAGCAGCTATGTAGACAGCAAGTACTGGGCAGCAGCTATGTAGACAGCAGAGTACTGAGCAGCAGCTATGTAGACAGCAGAGACTGAGTAGCAGCTATGTAGACAGCAGATAGGAGCAGCTATGTAGACAGCAGATACTGAGCAGCAGCTACGTAGACACAAGTACTGAGCAGCAGCTACGTAGAAGCAGAGTACTGAGTAGCAGCTACGTAGACAGCAGATACTGAGCAGCAGCTACGTAACAGCAGTACTGAGCAGCAGCTATGTAGACAGCAGAGTACTGAGCAGCAGCTATGTAGACAGCAGAGTGCTGAGCAGCAGCTACGTAGACAGCAAGTACTAGAGCAGCTATGTAGACAGCAGAGTGCTGGGCAGCAGCTATGTAGACACGAGTACTGAGCAGCAGCTATGTAGACAGCAGAGTACTGAGCAGCAGCTACGTAGACAAAGTACTGAGCAGCAGCTACGTAGACAGCAGTACTGGCAGCAGCTACGTAGACAACAGAGTACTGAGTAGCAGCTATGTAGACACAGAGTACTGAGCAGCAGCTATGTAGACAGCAATACTGAGCAGCAGCTACGTAGACAGCAGAGTACTGGGCAGCAGCTATGTAGACAGCAGAGTACTGGCAGCGGCTATGTAGACAGCAGAGTACTGGGCAGCAGCTATGTAACAGCAGAGTACTGGCAGCAGCTATGTAGACAGCAGAGTACTGAGCAGCAGCTATGTAGACAGCAGAGTACTGAGCAGCAGCTATGTAGACAGCAAGTACTGAGCAGCAGCTATGTAGACAGCAAGTGCTGAGCAGCAGCTATGTAGACAGAGAAGCAGCAGCTATGTAGACAGCAGAGTACTGAGCGGCAGCTATGTAGACAGCAGAGTACTGAGCAGCAGCTATGTGACAGCAGGTTGAGCAGCAGCTATGTAACAGCAGAGTACTGAGCAGCAGCTATGTAGACAGCAATCTGAGCAGCAGCTATGTAGACACAGAGTACTGAGCAGCAGCTATGTAGACAGCAGAGTTGAGCAGCAGCTATGTAGACAGCAGTACTGAGCAGCAGTATGTAGACAGCAGAGTACTGAGCAGCAGCTATGTAGACAGCAGAGTACTGAGCAGCAGCTATGTAGACAGCAGAGTACTGAGCAGCAGCTATGTAGACAGCAGAGTACTGAGCAGCAGCTACGTAGACAGCAGAGTACTGAGCAGCAGCTATGTAGACAGCAGAGTGAGCAGCTATGTAGACAGCAGAGTACTGAGCAGCAGCTATGTAGACAGCAGAGTAAGCAGCTATGTAGCAGCAGAGTACTGAGTAGCAGCTATGTAGACACAGAGTACTGAAGCAGCTATGTAGACAGCAGAGTATGAGCAGCAGCTATGTAGACAGCAGAGTACTGAGTAGCAGCTATGTAGACAGCAGAGTACTGAGTAGCAGCTATGTACAGCAGAGTACTGAGCAGCAGCTATGCTAGACAGCAGAGTACTGAGCAGCAGCTACGTAGACAGCAGAGTACTGAGCAGCAGCTATGTAGACAGCAGAGTACTGAGTAGCAGCTATGTAGACAGCAGAGTAGCAGCTATGTAGACAGCAGAGTACTGAGTAGCAGCTATGTAGACAGCAGAGTACTGAGCAGCAGCTATGTAGACAGCAGAGCAGCAGCTATGTAGACAGCAGAGTACTGAGTAGCAGCTATGTAGACAGCAGAGTACTGGCAGCCATGTGAGCAGCAGCTATGTAGACAGCGAGTACTGAGAGCAGCTATGTAGACAGCAGAGTACTGAGCAGCAGCTATGTAGACAGCAGAGTACTGAGTAGCAGCTATGTAGACAGCAGAGTACTGAGTAGCAGCTATGTAGACAGCAGAGTACTAGCAGCTATGTAGACAGCAGAGTAGCTATGTAGACAGCAAGACTGAGGCGCAGCTATGTAGACAGCAGAGTACTGAGCAGCAGCTATGTAGACAGCAGAGTACTGAGCAGCAGCTATGTAGACAGCAGAGTACTGAGCAGCTATGTAGACAGCAGAGTACTGAGCAGCAGCTATGTAGACAGCAGAGTACTGAGCAGCAGCTATGTAGACAGCAGGTACTGCAGCAGCTATGTAGACAGCAAGTACTGAGCAGCAGCTATGTAGACAGCAAAGTACTGAGCAGCAGCTATGTAGACAGCAGAGTAGCAGCTATGTAGACAGCAGAGTACTGAGTAGCAGCTATGTAGACAGCAGAGTACTGAGCAGCAGCTATGTAGACAGCAGAGTAGCAGCTATGTAGACAGCAGAGTACTGAGCAGCAGCTACGTAGACAGCAGAGTACTGAGCAGCAGCTATGTAGACAGCAGAGTACTGAGCATATGTAGACAGCAGAGTACTGAGTAGCAGCTATGTAGACAGCAGAGACTGAGCAGCAGCTATGTAGACAGCAGAGTACTGAGCAGCAGCTATGTAGACAGCAGAGTACTGAGTAGCAGCTATGTAGACAGCAGAGTACTGAGCAGCAGCTACGTAGACAGCAGAGTACTGAGCAGAGCTACGTAGACAGCAGAGTACTGAGCAGCTATGTAGACAGCAGAGTACTGAGTAGCAGCTATGTAGACAGCAGAGTACTGAGCAGCAGCTGTGTAGACAGCAGAGTACTGAGCAGCAGCTACGTAGACAGCAGAGTAAGCAGCTATGCAGACAGCAGAGTACTGAGCAGCAGCTATGTAGACAGCAGAGTACTGAGCAGCAGCTATGTAGACAGCAGAGTACTGAGCAGCAGCTATGTGGACAGCAGAGTACTGGCAGCAGCTATGTAGACAGCAGAGTACTGAGCAGCAGCTATGTAGACGCAGAGTAAGCAGCTATGTAGACAGCAGAGTACTGAGCAGCAGCTATGTAGACAGCAGAGTACCGAGCAGCAGCTATGTAGACAGCAGAGTACTGAGCAGCAGCTATGTAGACAGCAGAGTACTGAGAGCAGCTACGTAGACAGCAGAGTACTGAGCAGCAGCTATGTAGACAGCAGAGTACTGAGCAGCAGCTACGTAGACAGCAGAGTACTGAGCAGCAGCTATGTAGACAGCAGAGTACTGAGCAGCAGCTATGTAGACAGCAGAGTACTGAGCAGCAGCTATGTAGACAGCAGAGTACTGAGCAGCAGCTATGTAGACAGCAGAGTATGAGCAGCAGCTATGTAGACAGCAGAGTACTGAGCAGCAGCTATGTAGACAGCAGAGTACTGAGCAGCAGCTATGTAGACAGCAGAGTACTGAGTAGCAGCTACGTAGACAGCAGAGTACTGAGTAGCAGCTACGTAGACAGCAGAGTACTGAGCAGCAGCTATGTAGACAGCAGAGTACTGAGCAGCAGCTATGTAGACAGCAGAGACTGAGCAGCAGCTATAGACAGCAGAGTACTGAGCAGCAGCTATGTAGACAGCAGAGTACTGAGCAGCAGCTATGTAGACAGCAGTCGAGTAGCAGCTATGTAGACAGCAGAGTACTGAGCAGCAGCTATGTAGACAGCAGAGTACTGTAGCAGCTATGTAGACAGCAGAGTATGAAGCAGCTATGTAGACAGCAGAGTACTGAGCAGCAGCTATGTAGACAGCAGAGTACTGAGCAGCAGCTATGTAGACAGCAGAGTACTGAGCAGCAGCTATGTAGACAGCAGAGTACGGCAGCAGCTATGTAGACAGCAGAGTACTGAGCAGCAGCTATGTAGACAGCAGAGTACTAGCAGCTATGTAGACAGCAGAGTACTGAGCAGCAGCATGTAGACAGCAGAGTGCTGAGCAGCAGCTATGTAGACAGCAGAGTACTGATGGCAGCTATGTAGACAGCAGAGTACTGAGCAGCAGCTATGTAGACAGCAGAGTACTGAGCAGCAGCTATGTAGACAGCAGAGTACTGAGAGCAGCTATGTAGACAGCAGAGTAGAGCAGCAGCTATGTAGACAGCAGAGTACTGAGCAGCAGCTATGTAGACAGCAGAGTACTGAGCAGCAGCTATGTAGACAGCAGAGTACTGAGCAGCAGCTATGTAGACAGCAGAGTACTGAGCAGCAGCTACGTAGACAGCAGAGTACGAGCAGCAGCTATGTAGACAGCAGAGTATGCAGCAGCTATGTAGACAGCAGAGTACTGAGTAGCAGCTATGTAGACAGCAGAGTACTGAGCAGCAGCTATGTAGACAGCAGAGTACTGAGTAGCAGCTATGTAGACAGCAGAGTACTGAGTAGCAGCTATGTAGACAGCAGAGTACTGAGTAGCAGCTATGTAGACAGCAGAGTACTGAGTAGCAGCTATGTAGACAGCAGAGTACTGAGCAGCAGCTATGTAGACAGCAGAGTACTGAGCAGCAGCTATGTAGACAGCAGAGTACTGAGCAGCAGCTATGTAGACAGCAGTACTGAGTAGCAGCTATGTAGACAGCAGAGTACTGAGCAGCAGCTATGTAGACAGCAGAGTACTGAGCAGCAGCTATGTAGACAGCAGAGTACTGAGCAGCAGCTACGTAGACAGCAGAGTACTGAGCAGCAGCTATGTAGACAGCGAGTACAGGTAGCAGCTACGTAGACAGCAGAGTACTGAGCAGCAGCTATGTAGACAGCAGAGTGCTGAGTAGCAGCTATGTAGACAGCAGAGTACTGAGCAGCAGCTATGTAGACAGCAGAGTACTGAGCAGCAGCTACGTAGACAGCAGAGTACTGAGCAGCAGCTATGTAGACAGCAGAGTACAGAGCAGCAGCTATGTAGACAGCAGAGTACTGAGTAGCAGCTATGTAGACAGCAGAGTACTGAGCAGCAGCTATGTAGACAGCAGAGTAGGCAGCAGCTATGTAGACAGCAGAGTACTGAGCAGCAGCTATGTAGACAGCAGAGTACTGAGCAGCAGCTATGTAGACAGCAGAGTACTGAGCAGCAGCTATGTAGACAGCAGAGTACTGAGTAACAGCTATGTAGACAGCAGAGTACTGAGCAGCAGCTTGTAGACACAGAGTACTGAGCAGCAGCTATGTAGACAGCAGAGTACTGAGCAGCAGCTACGTAGACAGCAGAGTACTGAGCAGCAGCTATGTAGACAGCAGAGTAGCAGCTATGTAGACAGCAGAGTGCTGAGCAGCAGCTATGTAGACAGCAGAGTACTGAGCAGCAGCTATGTAGCGCAGAGTACTGAGTAGCAGCTATGTAGACAGCAGAGTACTGGCAGCAGCTATGTAGACAGCAGAGTACTGAGCAGCTATGTGACAGCAGAGTACTGAGCAGCAGCTATGTGACAGCAGAGTACTGAGCAGCAGCTATGTAGACAGCAGAGTAGCAGCTATGTAGACAGCAGAGTACTGAGTAGCAGCTATGTAGACAGCAGAGTACTGAGCCGTAGACAGAGAGTAGCAGCTATGTAGACAGCAGAGTACTGAGTAGCAGCTATGTAGACAGCAGAGTACTGAGTAGCAGCTATGTAGACAGCAGAGTACTGGTAGCAGCTATGTAGACAGCAGAGTACTGAGCAGCAGCTATGGAGACAACAGAGTAGCAGCTATGTAGACAGCAGAGTACTGAGTAGCAGCTATGTAGACAGCAGAGTACTGAGTAGCAGCTATGTAGACAGCAAAGTACTGAGTAGCAGCTATGTAGACAGCAGAGTACTGAGCAGCAGCTATGTAGACAGCAGAGTTGAAGCAGCTATGTAGACAGCAGAGTACTGAGTAGCAGCTATGTAGACAGCAGAGTACTGAGTAGCAGCTATGTAGACAGCAGAGTACTGAGCAGCAGCTATGTAGACAGCAGAGTAGCAGCTATGTAGACAGCAGAGTACTGAGCAGCAGCTATGTAGACAGCAGAGTACTGAGTAGCAGCTATGTAGACAGCAGAGTAGCAGCTATGTAGACAGCAGAGTACTGAGCAGCAGCTATGTAGACAGCAGAGTACTGAGCAGCAGCTATGTAGACAGCAGAGTAGCAGCTATGTAGACAGCAGAGTACTGAGGCAGCTATGTAGACAGCAGAGTACTGAGTAGCAGCTATGTAGACAGCAGAGTACTGAGCAGCAGCTATGTAGACAGCAGGTACTGAGCAGCAGCTATGTAGCAGAGCTGAGCAGCAGCTATGTAGACAGCAGAGTACTGAGCAGCAGCTATGTAGACAGCAGAGTACTGAGCAGCAGCTATGTAGACAGCAGAGTACTGAGCAGCAGCTATGTAGACAGAGTACTGAGCAGCAGCTATGTAGACAGCAGAGTACTGAGCAGCAGCTATGTAGACAGCAGAGTACTGACAGCAGCTATGTAGACAGCAGAGTATCAGCAGCTATGTAGACAGCAAGTACTGAGTAGCAGCTATGTAGACAGCAAGAGCAGCAGCTATGTAGACAGCAGAGTACTGAGCAGCAGCTATGTAGACAGCAGAGTAAGTAGCAGCTATGGACAGCATGAGAGCAGCTATGTAGACAGCAGAGTACTGAGCAGCAGCTATGTAGACAGCAGAGTACTGAGTAGCAGCTATGTAGACAGCAGAGTACTGAGCAGCAGCTATGTAGACAGTCAGAGTAGCAGCTACGTAGACAGCAGAGTACTGAGCAGCAGCTATGTAGACAGCAGAGTACTGAGTAGCAGCTATGTAGACAGCAGAGCGAGTAGCAGCTATGTAGACAGCAGAGTACTGAGCAGCAGCTATGTAGACAGCAGAGTACTGAGCAGCAGCTATGTAGACAGCAGAGTACTGAGCAGCAGCTATGTAGACAGCAGAGTACTAGCTATGTAGACAGCAGAGTTAGCACAGCTTGTAGACAGTTGAGAGCAGG